>NC_091297.1:64739108-64869108 GCF_038502225.1 Cherax quadricarinatus | reverse complement strand
AACACAAGATCCAGTCTTGCTGGTTCATCCTCCCCTCTCTCTCTGGTTGTGTCCCTGACATGTTGATGCATGAGGTTTTCAAGTACCACATCCATCATCTTGGCTCTCCATGTTTTGGGACCCCCCATGTGGCTTCAGGTTTTCCCAGTCGATCTCCCTGTGGTTGAAATCGCCCATTACCAGTAACTTTGCTCTGCTCGAGTGAGCTCTTCTTGCCACCTCAGCCAGTGTGTCCACCATCACCCTGTTGTTTTCTTCGTACTCCTCTCTTGGCCTCCTGCAGTTCTGTGGTGGGTTATACATCACTCCAATGACTACTTTATGTTCTCCGGACTGAATTGTACCTACAATGTAGTCTCTTTCTCCAATCATGTCCATGCCTTCCATTTCCTCAAATCCCCATCGGTGTTTTATGAGCAGTGCAACCCCTCCTCCCCCTCTACTTCTTCTATCTTTCCTCAGGATCTGATATCCTGTTGGGAAGATTGTGTCTGTTATTGTCTCAGTGAGTTTTGTTTCTGTGACTGCTATGATGTCTGGGGATTTTTCACTGATTCTTTCGTTCCACTCCTCATGTTTATTCGTTATTCCATCCGCGTTTGTGTACCAAACCTTCAGTTTCTTTTCTATCATTGTGGTCATGCAAGAATATTGGGGTTGGGGGAGCGAGAGCCTTGGTGGGGGCCTATATGGGGCTGTGGTGTAGGTGGGGTTTGTGTTGATGGGGGTGGGGTCAGAATGCCCATAAGGGACAGCTGTTGGGGTGAGGTTTGTGATATGGGGGTTGGTGGCAGAGGGAACAGTGAGTGGGTTGCAGTATAGGTTGCTCAGTTGCGTTGGGAATGTCGCGGTTGGAGTCTTTTGGTGGGAGATTCTGTGGGGTGTTTGCCCTTCCTCCTGTGTCTGGGTCCTGCTCATTTTCGCCATTGCTTCTCGTTCCTCCTTGCGTCTCTGTACCCTCTCTTTCAGTGTAGTCCTTTCTTCTTGTGTTCTGTCGCGGTCGAGGTATACTCTCTGGTACCCCTCTTTGTCCCTCAGTCTTGCTTTCTCTTGCAGAATCCTGGTTCGAACTGATTCTTCCTTGAAAGTTACTCTGACAGGCCGTATCCTTCCACTCGCAAACCACCCAATTCTCTGAAAATTTGTCACCTGTGTCATATCGCCTTCCCCTATTGTTTTCATGATGCCTTCAATCATTTTTTTCTCCTCCTGTCTTTTCTTCAAAGTTGTCCCCCTTGGCTTCTTGGAGCCCGTACACAAAAACTGACCTCGCCCTTTCCTCCTCCCACTGAGTCTCCATCTGCTTCCTCTGAGGCATTTTATTTCCTTCCATTGACATGTTCTTGCCTTCAGTCCCTGTCATATCTGAAACTTCTATTCTCAGTGAACTGCCTTTCCTGACCAGCTGTCCCTTGCTACTGCAGTTGGCTGTTAGAATCTCTGCATATAGCATACCATATAGCATACCATTCAGTGTGTGTGTGTGTGTGTGTGTGTGTGTGTGTGTGTGTGTGTGTGTGTGTGTACTCAACTAGATGTGGTTGTAGGGGTCGATTCGCACCTTTGGCCCTGCTTCTTAGCTGGTCATGTGATCGATATATACTAGAAACAGCACCGGCCCCAGGACTGACCATCGTGAAACCTCACTCAACACATGCACCCACTAACTCCTCATCACGTACCAGCACACATCTGCGATGTTCTACTTTATTCTGTATGATAGTTAAGCAGTTGGAATTAAAGCTAATTGTGTTTCCTTATTATTTTACATCAAGCACAATAGGATTTATACAGAGTTGAAATCTACCATTAGGGGTCATGTGAGTGTGTGTGTGTGTGTGTGTGTGTGTGTACTCACCTAATTGTGGTTGCATAGGTCGAGACTCAGCTCCTGGCCCCGCCTCTTCACTGACCGCTACTGGGTCCTCCATCTCCCTGCTCCATGAGCTTTATCATACGTCGTCTTATAACTATGTATGGTTCCTGCCTCCACTACATCGCTTGCCAGACTATTCCACTTCCTAACAACTTTGTGGCTGAAGAAATACTTCCTAACATCCCTTTGACTCATCTGAGTCTTCAGCTTCCAATTGTGACCCCTTGTTTCTGTGTCCCATCTCTGGAACATCCTGTCTCTGTCCACCTTGTCTATTCCACCCAGTATTTTGTACGTCGTTATCATGTCTCCTCTGACCCTCCTCTCCTCCAGTGTCGTCAGACCGATTTCTCTTAACGTTTCTTCGTAGGACATTCCCCTTAGCTCTGGAACCAGCCTTGTTCCAAACCTTTGCATTTTCTCTAATTTCTTGACGTGTTTGACCAGGTGTGGGTTCCAAACTGGTGCTGCGTACTCCAGTATGGGCCTGACGTACACAGTGTATAGAGTCTTGAACGATTCCTTACTGAGGTACCGGAACGGTATTCTCAGGTTTGCCGCAGCAGTTATCTGGTTAATGTGTGCTTCTGGCGACATACTCGGTATTATACTCACCCCTAGACCTTTCTCCTTGAGTTAGGTTTGCAATCTTTGGCCACCTAGCCTATACTCTGCGGTCTTCTTTGCCCTTCTCCCATCTTCATGACTTTGCATTTGGCGGGGTTAAATTCTTTGAGTCAATTGCTGGACCACGCTTCCAGCCTGTCCAGGTCTCCTTGTAGACCTGTCTGGTCCGCATCTAATTTACTTCTCATTAACTTCACATCATCTGCAAACAGGGACACTTCTAATTCTATCCCTTCTGTCATGTCATTCACATATGCCAAGAATAGCACTGGTCCCAGGACTGACCCCTGTGGGACCCCGCTCGTCACAGGCGCCCACTGTGATACCTCATCAGGGACCAAGACTCGCTGTTGCCTCCCTGTTAGGTATTCTCTGATCCATTGCAGTGTCCTTCCTGTTATATGTGCCTGATCCTCTACCTTCCGTACTAATCTCTTGTGAGGAACTGTGTCGAAGGCCTTCTTGCAGTCCAAGAAAATGCAATCAACTCACCCCTCTCTCATGTCTTACTTCAGTTACCTTGTCATAAAACTCTAGTAGGTTTGTGACACAGGATTTGCCTTCCATGAATCCGTGCTGGCTGTCGTTTATAACGTTGTTCCGCTCCAGGTACTCCACCAATCTCCTCCAGATAATCTTCTCCAAGACTTTGCATACTGTACACGTCAGAGACACTGGTCTATAGTTTAGTGCTTAATTTCTGTCTTCTTTCTTAAAGATGGGGACTACATTTGCCTTCTTCCATACCTCAGGTAGTTGCCCAGTTTTAGGGGATGCGTTGAAGATCGTGGTTAGTGGCACACACAGCGTCTCTGCTCCCTCTCTAAGGACCCACGGAGAGATGTCCGGTCCCACCGCCTTTGAGGTATCAAGGTCACTTAGGAGCTTCTTCACCTCCTCCTGGGCAGTGTGTATTTCATCCAACACTTGTGTATGTGTGTGTGTGTGTGTGTGTGTGTGTGTGTGTGTGTGTGTGTGTGTGTGTGTGTGTGTGTGTGTGTGTGTGTGTGTGTGTGTGTGTGTGCGTGTGTGCATGTGTGTGTACTCACCTAGTTGTGGTTGCAGGGGTCGATTCACACCTCCTGGCCCCTCTTCTTCACTGGTCGCTATTAGGTCACTTTTCCTGCTCTATGAGCTTTATCACACCTCTTCTTAAAGCTGTGTCTGGATCCTACCTCCACTACGTCACTTCCCAGACTGCTCCCCCTCCTAACAACTCTGTGACTGAAGAAATACTTCCTAACATCCCTGTGAATCATCTAAGTCTTCAACTTCCAACTGTGACCCCTTGTTGCTGTGTCCCATTTCTGGAACATCCTGTCTCTGTCCACCTCGTCATGTCCTCTCAGTATTTTATATGTCGTTAGCATATCCCCCCGTCTCTCCTGTCCTCCAGTGTCGTCGGGTAGATTTTCCTTAACCTCTCCTTGTAGGATATGTCCTTAGCTCCAGGAATAGTCTTGTTGCAAACTTTTGCACTTTCTCTAATTTCCTTACATGCTTGGCTAGGTGTGGGTTCCAAACTGGTGCTGCATACTCCAATATAGGCCTGACATGCACAGTGTACAGGGTCCTGAACGACTCCTTATCGAGATGGCGGAATGCTGTTCTGAGGTTTGCTAGGCGCCCATATGCTGCAGCAGTTATTTGGTTGATGTACGCTTCAGATGTGCATGGTGTTATACTCACCCCAAGATCTTTTTCCTTGAGAGATGTTTGTAGTCTCTGGCCCCCCTAGACTGTACTCCGTCTGCGGTCTTCTTTGCCCTTCCCCAGTCTTCATGACTTTGCACTTGGTGGGGTTGAACTCCTAGATCCAGTTTCCGGACTAGGTCTGTAGCCTGTCCAGATCCCTTTGTAGTTCCCCCTGACCCTCGTCTGATTGAATTATTCTCATCAACTTCACATCTGCAAATACTTTTGAGTCTATTCCTTCTATTATATCGTTCACATGTGTGTACTTACCTAATTGTACTCACCTAATTGTCGTTGCAGGGGTCGATACAGCTCCTGGCCCCGCCTTTTCACTGAACGCTACTAGGTCCTCTCTCTCCCTGCTTCCTGAGCTTTATCATACCTCGTCTTTAAGCTATGTATGGTTCCTACCTCCACTACATCACTCGCCAGACTGTTCCACTTCCTGACCACTCTATGACTGAAGAAATACTTCCTAACATCCCTGTGACTCATCTGTCTTCAACTTCCAAGAGTGACCCCTCACATCTGTGTCCCCTCCCTGGAACATCTTGTCTCTGTTTCATGTTATCATGTTTCCCCTGACCCTCCTGTCCTCCAGTGTCGTCAGGCAGATTTCCCTTAATCTTTCTTCGTAGGACAATCCCCTTAGCTCTTGTTGCGTAGGATAACGATAAAGAAGTTTCTTGGCAAGGGGTTCAGCTATGTTATAGAAGCCGTTGTTCTAATTGAAAATGTTAAATATACAGATAAGTGATTATTCCAGGATTCTTCGGTATTGAGTGTTGTCTTCTCTGGCGATAAGTCTTGAGTTTCTGTAGTTGATTAAACGGTTGTGGGAATTTCGGTCTTGAACGCAGGCGTTCCTTAAATCGTCTAATCTGCCTGCTTATTGGTGTACTAAAATACGTGTTTGGAGGTCTCTTGATGTTACGCCCACGTATAATTGGTTGCAATCGTTGCCAGGGATTACAGAGGACTGAATCGTGTCCTGTCTATTACTGGTGATGTCCTTGATGGTGGTGGATGTGGAGGTTGATATTTGAAATGAGGTATTGGAAAAGATGTTAGAAACGTGTTTGAAGATGTTATATGCCCGGCGTCTGCAATCTCTAATGAAGTGACGAGGATAGTGAAAATACTTGTTCAATGAGTAGAAGTGAAGATCGTGTTGGTTGGAAGGTTTTCGAAAAACTTTAAAAGGAAGTTCATGGTCAGCTTTGCAGAGAAGAACATCAAGGAAAGGAAGAGTGTTGTCGACTTCTTCTAGTGTGGACTGGATGGAGGGCTCTACCTGGTTCAGCTTGTGTTGGAGAGCTTGAACGTTGAAGCGTCTGGGAGTTACACCTGGAGTTTACCTGGAGAGAGTTCCGGGGGTCAACGCCCCCGCGGCCCGGTCTGTGACCAGGCATCCTGGTGGATCAGAGCCTGATCAACCAGGCTGTTACTGCTGGCTGCACGCAAACCAACGTACGAGCCACAGCCCGGCTGGTCAGGTACCGACTTTAGGTGCTTGTCCAGTGCCAGCTTGAAGACTGCCAGGGGTCTATTGGTAATCCCCCTTATGTATGCTGGGAGGCAGTTGAACAGTCTCGGGCCCCTGACACTTATTGTATTGTCTCTTAACGTGCTAGTGACACCCCTGCTTTTCATTGGGGGGATGTTGCATCGTCTGCCAAGTCTTTTGCTTTCGTAGTGAGTAATTTTCGTGTGCAAGTTTGGTACTAGTCCCTCTAGGATTTTCCAGGTGTATATAATCATGTATCTCTCCCACCTGCGTTCCAGGGAATACAGGTTCAGGGACTTCAAGCGCTCCCAGTAATTGAGGTGTTTTATCTCCGTTATGCGCGCCGTGAAGGTTCTCTGTACATTTTCTAGGTCAGCGATTTCACCTGCCTTGAAAGGTGCTGTTAGTGTGCAGCAATATTCCAGCCTAGATAGAACAAGTGACCTGAAGAGTGTCATCATGGGCTTGGCCTCCCTAGTTTTGAAGGTTCTCATTATCCATCCTGTCATTTTCCTAGCAGATGCGATTGATACAATGTTATGGTCCTTGAAGGTGAGATCCTCCGACATGATCACTCCCAGGTCTTTGACGTTGGTGTTTCGCTCTATTTTGTGGCCAGAATTTGTTTTGTACTCTGATGAAAATTTAATTTCCTCATGTTTACCATATCTGAGTAATTGAAATTTTTCATCGTTGAACTTCATATTGTTTTCTGCAGCCCACTGAAAGATTTGGTTGATGTCCGCCTGGAGCCTTGCAGTGTCTGCAATGGAAGACACTGTCATGCAGATTCGGGTGTCATCTGCAAAGGAAGACACGGTGCTGTGGCTGACATCCTTGTCTATGTCAGATATGAGGATGAGAAACAAGATGGGAGTGAGTACTGTGCCTTGTGGAACAGAGCTTTTCACCGTAGCTGCCTCGGACTTTACTGTGTTGACTACTATTCTTTGTGTTCTGTTTGTGAGGAAATTATACATCCATCTACCAACTTTTCCTGTTATTCCTTTATCACGCATTTTGTGCGCTATTACGCCATGGTCACACTTGTCGAAGGCTTTTGCAAAGTCTGCATTCTTTTTTGTCTTCTAGTGCATCTAGGACCTTGTCGTAGTAATCCAATAGTTGAGACAGACAAGAGAGACCTGTTCTAAACCCATGTTGAACAGGGTTGTGTAATTGATGGGTTTCTAGATGGGTGGCGATCTTGCTTCTTAGGACCCTTTCAAAGATTTTTATGATATGGGATGTTAGTGCTATCGGTCTGTAGTTCTTTGCTGTTGCTTTACTGCCCCCTTTTGTGGAGTGGGGCTATGTCTGTTGTTTTTAGTAACTGTGGGACGACCCCCGTGTCCATGCTCCCTCTCCATAGGATGGTAAAAGCTCGTGATAGGGGCTTCTTGCAGTTCTTGATGAACACGGAGTTCCATGAGTCTGGCCCTGGGGCAGAGTGCATGGGCATGTCATTTATCGCCTGTTCGAAGTCATTTGGCGTCAGGATAACATCAGATAGGCTTGTGTTAACCATATTCTGTGGCTCTCTCATAAAAAAATTATTTTGATCTTCGACTCTCAGTCTGGTTAGCGGCTTGCTAAAAACTGAGTCATATTGGGACTTAAGTAGCTCACTCATTTTCTTGCTGTCATCTGTGTAGGACCCATCTTGTTTAAGTAGGGGCCCAATACTGGACGTTGTTCTCGACTTTGATTTGGCATAGGAAAAGAAATACTTTGGGTTTCTTTCGATTTCATTTATGGCTTTTAGTTCTTCCCACGATTCCTGACTCCTATAAGATTCCTTTAGCTTAAGTTCGATATTTGCTATTTCTCTGACCAGTGACTCCCTACGCATTTCAGATATATTGGCCTCTTTTAGCCGCTCTGTTATTCTTTTCCGTCGCCTGTAAAGGGAGCGCCTGTCTCTTTCTATTTTACATCTACTCCTCCTTTTTCTTAGAGGAATAAGCCTTGTGCATACATCGAGTGCCACCGAGTTAATCTGTTCTAGGCATAAGTTGGGGTCTGTGTTGCTTAGTCTATCTTCCCAGCTTATATCGGTTAGGGCTTGGTTTACTTGGTCCCACTTTATGTTTTTGTTATTGAAGTTGAATTTGGTGAATGCTCCCTCGTGACTAATCTCATTATGTCGGTCTGGGGCTCCTCGCATACATGTCTGAACCTCGATTATGTTGTGATCTGAGTATATTTTTTTGATATGGTGACATTTCGTATCAGATCATCATTGTTAGTGAAGATGAGGTCTAGTGTATTCTCCAGTCTAGTAGGCTCTATTATTTGCTGGTTTAAATTGAATTTTATGCAGAGATTTAAAAGCTCGTGTGTGTGTGAGTTTTCATCAGAGCTGCCTCCTGATGTTATCACTGCAACAACATTATTTGCTATATTCCTCCATTTTAAGTGCCTTAAGTTGAAACCCCCAGGAGCAAGATGTTGGGGGCAGGAGCTGGCAGATTTTCCAGACAGTGGTCAATTTTTAACAGCTGTTCCTGGAATTGCTGGGACGTTGCATCCGGAGGCTTGTAGACTACCACAATGACTAGGTTTTGGTTCTCGATCTTTACTGCTAAAACTTCCACTATATCATTTGAGGCATTAAGCAGTTCTGTGCAAACAAGTGACTCTGCGATGTACAGGCCAACCCTCTCCCCTTTTGCCTGTTCACTCTGTCGTATCTGTATAGGTTGTAACCTGGGATCCATATTTCGTTGTCCAAGTGATCCTTTATGTGGGTCTCAGTGAAAGCCGCGAACATTGCCTTTGCCTCTGCAAGCAGTCCACGGATGAAAGGTATTTTGTTGTTCGTTGCTGGCTTTAGACCCTGTATATTTGCAAAGAAGAATGTCATCGGACTGGTGGTATTGTTTGTACTGGGGGGGGGGACTTTTTTTTCCGGCATTATTATCTGTATCTGTTGGTTTGGAGTGGAGGCCATCGACTGTGGTTTCACTCCAGGAATGACTGGATTTGGTGTCCGATTTCCGCCATTTCCTGCCAGTTTTTTTTTCTTCCTAGCATTAAAAATCTCTCCCTCTTGAGCGGCTGTGGCTACCCAGGTTTTCCCATGGCCTGGATGTTTTGTATCTTTGTCCCCTTTAGATGGTGTGCCTGGCAATTTAAGTTATAGCACAGTCTTTCCTGTACTGAAGAGGTACACATTTCAGGGTGAAAAAGCTTACAGGAAGGGAGTTTGCATTTTCCTGTTGTCATATGGGCACGGCATTTTCTAGGGTGGTCATAGTTGCACGTCCCATCTGTTTTTCCAGATTTCCCATGTCTGCAGATACTAAGTGCATAGTATGTGCACAGGCTTGGTTTCCGTTTGCCTTGGGTTTCTGTGACTGTATTCCCTGTTGGTGCATGTTTACCTGTCTTATTCCTATCCTCACTAGCACCAACAATGGAGCTCTCATCAGTTGTTTTTGGTAATATATCCTCACTATTGCTAGTGGAGTCCTCTTGCTTGCTATTTCCTGTGGTATTACTAGTTTGTAATATTGGTTTTATCTTGTCCTTGACTACACTTGTTTCCCCACTACAGCTCCTGTCTCCCATGAGGTCATTTATATGCATTCCCTCCTGCGTATATTTCCTGACTACCTGGACAAAATCTCCAGCTTCACCATTACTGTCTCCCTGGACAGCACCTCCAGCTTCACCATCACTGTCTACCAGGACAGCACTATCAGCCCCAGATTTACTGACTACCATGGCAGCACCTCCAGCCTTACAGTTTCTAACTACATGACCAGCACCAAGGGTGATACCATCCAGCCCAGACTTTTTATTTTCCCATCTGTTATAGAAAGCTTCCAGGTTTTCTATGAAAGCAGCTTTGATGTTATCCTCTTTTAATACCAATGTGATTTTAGTCCACAGATTTATCTCATTTGGGCATACCCAAAAACACTTCCCTGATTTAATACTGCTTGTAGATAGTTCTTGGATATCTGCACAAGGGGCGTGACACTAATTTTCACAAAAGTGACAATTTATCCATGAGGAAGCCCGTTTGTTTGATTGACTGCAGACTACACAGAGCTTCATAATGTGATTTGAATGGTTGATTTACTGTAATTCTACTAGTAACCTCTCGAATATTCTACTAATAATCTCCTTAAAGTGAAGCTTTATCTATTTGTATTTCTATTTCTAACTGTATATTAATACAGCTTACCGGAGTACGTTTGTTTTATATTTATTGTTTGTGTTTGATAAGGGCGCCTAAAACCCCGTCTGAGTGACAGAAGAGGGAAAAATAAGAGGAAAAACGTTCGGCTTCCAGATGTACAGGTTCACCAGTACGGCACTAAGTAGCGAACCCGTATATAGTCCAAAAATCTGCTGAGAAAGGTGATTTTCGGAAGAGAAACATAAAAACAACACATAGTTCAACAACGTCGATGAAATCCCTGGCTGGAATATGAAGGTCAGGGGAGTCGTCAACTTTCCTGCGCAGATCAATGGCTTGATCAATAGCAGCGTGGCGTCTGCCAACTATTACGATTTTATATGCAAAATAAACATCTAAATCGTTGATCGAAGGAGAAAAAGAGAAGAAGTGTGGGTCGCATCCTGGGACAAAACTGACCTAATTTGCCCGAAATGCTCAGCATAACAAGCGGATTTCTAAATAGTAATATGTCAACGACGTCAGCTAGGACTGTATACCTTGTACATGTACTGGTAGAAATAAAGATATTACTTTATTATTATATTAGAGAGAGAGAGAGAGAGAGAGAGAGAGAGAGAGAGAGAGAGAGAGAGAGAGAGGAAGAGAGGGGGTAGGAAGGTATGTCGATAAGGAGAGAGCAGGGTAGGTAGTTATTGAGGGAGGAAGGGAGGGAGGGAGGGAGGTAGGAAGGGAGGGAGGGAGGGAGGGAGAGGGAGGGAGGGAGGGAGGGAGGGAGGGAGGGAGGTAGGTAGGGAGGTAGGTAGGTAGGTAGGTAGGGAGGTAGGTAGGTAGGTAGGTAGGTAGGTAGGTAGGGAGGTAGGTAGGGAGGTAAGTAGGTAGGTTAAATATTAAATAACTTAATTTCTGATATGATGTCATTACTTGGACTGTTCTGTTAGTTACTGGTTGCCAAGGGTCCTTATCGATAGTGTATGTGTGTCTTTCATATATATATATATATATATATATATATATATATATATATATATATATATATATATATATATATATATATATATATATATATATCGACCCATCGGCTCAAAAAGAAAAATTTTCATCATAATTCTCTCCATCACTGTCTTGCCAGAGATGTGGTTTACACTACAGTTATAAAACTGCAACATTAACACCCCTCCATCAGAGTGCAGACACTGTACTTCCCATCTCCAGGACTCAAGTCCGGCCTGCCAGTTTCCCCGAATCCTTTCATAAATGTTACTTTGCTCACACTCCAACAGCACGTCAAGTATTATAAACCATTTGTCTCCATTCACTCTTATCAAATGTGATCACGCATGCTTTCTGGAAATCCAAGCCCCTCGCACACAAAACCTCCTTTACCCCCTCCCTCCAACCTTCCCTAGGCCGACCCCTACCCTGCCTTCTCTACACTACAGATTTATAAACTTCTGAAGTCATTCTGTTTCGTTCCATTCTCTCTACATTCTAATTCCCTCCCAGACTCTTGCTCCCATATTGATCATGCTCTAACTCCCTCCCAGAGTCGTCTTGCTCCCATATTGATCATGCTCTAACTCCCTCCCAGAGTCGTCTTGCTCCCATATTGATCATGCTCTAACTCCCTCCCAGAGTCGTCTTGCTCCCATATTGATCATGCTCTAACTCCCTCCCAGAGTCGTCTTGCTCCCATATTGATCATGCTCTAACTCCCTCCCAGAGTCGTCTTGCTCCCATATTGATCATGCTCTAACTCCCTCCCAGAGTCGTCTTGCTCCCATATTGATCATGCTCTAACTCCCTCCCAGAGTCGTCTTGCTCCCATATTGATCATGCTCTAACTCCCTCCCAGAGTCGTCTTGCTCCCATATTGATCATGCTCTAACTCCCTCCCAGAGTCGTCTTGCTCCCATATTGATCATGCTCTAACTCCCTCCCAGAGTCGTCTTGCTCCCATATTGATCATGCTCTAACTCCCTCCCAGAGTCGTCTTGCTCCCATATTGATCACCGCTCTAACTCCCTCCCAGAGTCGTCTTGCTCCCATATTGATCATGCTCTAACTCCCTCCCAGAGTCGTCTTGCTCCCATATTGATCATGCTCTAACTCCCTCCCAGAGTCGTCTTGCTCCCATATTGATCATGCTCTAACTCCCTCCCAGAGTCGTCTTGCTCCCATATTGATCATGCTCTAACTCCCTCCAAGAGTCCCTCCCAGAGTCGTCTTGCTCCCATATTGATCATGCTCTAACTCCCTCCCAGAGTCGTCTTGCTCCCATATTGATCATGCTCTAACTCCCTCCCAGAGTCGTCTTGCTCCCATATTGATCATGCTCTAACTCCCTCCCAGAGTCGTCTTGCTCCCATATTGATCATGCTCTAACTCCCTCCCAGAGTCGTCTTGCTCCCATATTGATCATGCTCTAACTCCCTCCCAGAGTCGTCTTGCTCCCATATTGATCATGCTCTAACTCCCTCCCAGAGTCGTCTTGCTCCCATATTGATCACCGCTCTAACTCCCTCCCAGAGTCGTCTTGCTCCCATATTGATCACCGCTCTAACTCCCTCCCAGAGTCGTCTTGCTCCCATATTGATCACCGCTCTAACTCCCTCCCAGAGTCGTCTTGCTCCCATATTGATCATGCTCTAACTCCCTCCCAGAGTCGTCTTGCTCCCATATTGATCATGCTCTAACTCCCTCCCAGAGTCGTCTTGCTCCCATATTGATCACCGCTCTAACTCCCTCCCAGAGTCGTCTTGCTCCCATATTGATCATGCTCTAACTCCCTCCCAGAGTCGTCTTGCTCCCATATTGATCATGCTCTAACTCCCTCCCAGAGTCGTCTTGCTCCCATATTGATCATGCTCTAACTCCCTCCCAGAGTCGTCTTGCTCCCATATTGATCATGCTCTAACTCCCTCCCAGAGTCGTCTTGCTCCCATATTGATCATGCTCTAACTCCCTCCCAGAGTCGTCTTGCTCCCATATTGATCATGCTCTAACTCCCTCCCAGAGTCGTCTTGCTCCCATATTGATCATGCTCTAACTCCCTCCCAGAGTCGTCTTGCTCCCATATTGATCATGCTCTAACTCCCTCCCAGAGTCGTCTTGCTCCCATATTGATCATGCTCTAACTCCCTCCCAGAGTCGTCTTGCTCCCATATTGATCACCGCTCTAACTCCCTCCCAGAGTCGTCTTGCTCCCATATTGATCATGCTCTAACTCCCTCCCAGAGTCGTCTTGCTCCCATATTGATCACCGCTCTAACTCCCTCCCAGAGTCGTCTTGCTCCCATATTGATCATGCTCTAACTCCCTCCCAGAGTCGTCTTGCTCCCATATTGATCATGCTCTAACTCCCTCCCAGAGTCGTCTTGCTCCCATATTGATCATGCTCTAACTCCCTCCCAGAGTCGTCTTGCTCCCATATTGATCATGCTCTAACTCCCTCCCAGAGTCGTCTTGCTCCCATATTGATCATGCTCTAACTCCCTCCTCCCAGAGTCGTCTTGCTCCCATATTGATCATGCTCTAACTCCCTCCCAGAGTCGTCTTGCTCCCATATTGATCATGCTCTAACTCCCTCCCAGAGTCGTCTTGCTCCCATATTGATCATGCTCTAACTCCCTCCCAGAGTCGTCTTGCTCCCATATTGATCATGCTCTAACTCCCTCCCAGAGTCGTCTTGCTCCCATATTGATCATGCTCTAACTCCCTCCCAGAGTCGTCTTGCTCCCATATTGATCATGCTCTAACTCCCTCCCAGAGTCGTCTTGCTCCCATATTGATCATGCTCTAACTCCCTCCCAGAGTCGTCTTGCTCCCATATTGATCATGCTCTAACTCCCTCCCAGAGTCGTCTTGCTCCCATATTGATCATGCTCTAACTCCCTCCCAGAGTCGTCTTGCTCCCATATTGATCATGCTCTAACTCCCTCCCAGAGTCGTCTTGCTCCCATATTGATCATGCTCTAACTCCCTCCCAGAGTCGTCTTGCTCCCATATTGATCATGCTCTAACTCCCTCCCAGAGTCGTCTTGCTCCCATATTGATCATGCTCTAACTCCCTCCCAGAGTCGTCTTGCTCCCATATTGATCACCGCTCTAACTCCCTCCCAGAGTCGTCTTGCTCCCATATTGATCACCGCTCTAACTCCCTCCCAGAGTCGTCTTGCTCCCATATTGATCATGCTCTAACTCCCTCCCAGAGTCGTCTTGCTCCCATATTGATCATGCTCTAACTCCCTCCCAGAGTCGTCTTGCTCCCATATTGATCATGCTCTAACTCCCTCCCAGAGTCGTCTTGCTCCCATATTGATCATGCTCTAACTCCCTCCCAGAGTCGTCTTGCTCCCATATTGATCATGCTCTAACTCCCTCCCAGAGTCGTCTTGCTCCCATATTGATCATGCTCTAACTCCCTCCCAGAGTCGTCTTGCTCCCATATTGATCATGCTCTAACTCCCTCCCAGAGTCGTCTTGCTCCCATATTGATCATGCTCTAACTCCCTCCCAGAGTCGTCTTGCTCCCATATTGATCACCGCTCTAACTCCCTCCCAGAGTCGTCTTGCTCCCATATTGATCACCGCTCTAACTCCCTCCCAGAGTCGTCTTGCTCCCATATTGATCATGCTCTAACTCCCTCCCAGAGTCGTCTTGCTCCCATATTGATCACCGCTCTAACTCCCTCCCAGAGTCGTCTTGCTCCCATATTGATCACCGCTCTAACTCCCTCCCAGAGTCGTCTTGCTCCCATATTGATCATGCTCTAACTCCCTCCCAGAGTCGTCTTGCTCCCATATTGATCATGCTCTAACTCCCTCCCAGAGTCGTCTTGCTCCCATATTGATCATGCTCTAACTCCCTCCCAGAGTCGTCTTGCTCCCATATTGATCATGCTCTAACTCCCTCCCAGAGTCGTCTTGCTCCCATATTGATCATGCTCTAACTCCCTCCCAGAGTCGTCTTGCTCCCATATTGATCATGCTCTAACTCCCTCCCAGAGTCGTCTTGCTCCCATATTGATCATGCTCTAACTCCCTCCCAGAGTCGTCTTGCTCCCATATTGATCATGCTCTAACTCCCTCCCAGAGTCGTCTTGCTCCCATATTGATCATGCTCTAACTCCCTCCCAGAGTCGTCTTGCTCCCATATTGATCATGCTCTAACTCCCAGAGTCGTCTTGCTCCCATATTGATCATGCTCTAACTCCCTCCTAGAGTCGTGTTGCTCCCATATTGATCATGCTCTAACTCCCTCCCAGAGTTGTCTTGCTCCCATATTGATCATGCTCTAACTCCCTCCCAGAGTCGTCTTGCTCCCATATTGATCATGCTCTAACTCCCTCCCAGAGTCGTCTTGCTCCCATATTGATCATGCTCTAACTCCCTCCCAGAGTCGTCTTGCTCCCATATTGATCATGCTCTAACTCCCTCCCAGAGTCGTCTTGCTCCCATATTGATCATGCTCTAACTCCCTCCCAGAGTCGTCTTGCTCCCATATTGATCACCGCTCTAACTCCCTCCCAGAGTCGTCTTGCTCCCATATTGATCATGCTCTAACTCCCTCCCAGAGTCGTCTTGCTCCCATATTGATCATGCTCTAACTCCCTCCCAGAGTCGTCTTGCTCCCATATTGATCATGCTCTAACTCCCTCCCAGAGTCGTCTTGCTCCCATATTGATCATGCTCTAACTCCCTCCCAGAGTCGTCTTGCTCCCATATTGATCATGCTCTAACTCCCTCCCAGAGTCGTCTTGCTCCCAGAGTCGTCTTGCTCCCATATTGATCATGCTCTAACTCCCTCCCAGAGTCGTCTTGCTCCCATATTGATCATGCTCTAACTCCCTCCCAGAGTCGTCTTGCTCCCATATTGATCACCGCTCTAACTCCCTCCCAGAGTCGTCTTGCTCCCATATTGATCATGCTCTAACTCCCTCCCAGAGTCGTCTTGCTCCCATATTGATCATGCTCTAACTCCCTCCCAGAGTCGTCTTGCTCCCATATTGATCATGCTCTAACTCCCTCCCAGAGTCGTCTTGCTCCCATATTGATCATGCTCTAACTCCCTCCCAGAGTCGTCTTGCTCCCATATTGATCATGCTCTAACTCCCTCCCAGAGTCGTCTTGCTCCCATATTGATCAAGCTCCCTCCCAGCTCTAACTCCCTCCCTCCCAGAGTCGTCTTGCTCCCATATTGATCATGCTCTAACTCCCTCCCAGAGTCGTCTTGCTCCCATATTGATCATGCTCTAACTCCCTCCCAGAGTCGTCTTGCTCCCATATTGATCATGCTCTAACTCCCTCCCAGAGTCGTCTTGCTCCCATATTGATCATGCTCTAACTCCCTCCCAGAGTCGTCTTGCTCCCATATTGATCATGCTCTAACTCCCTCCCAGAGTCGTCTTGCTCCCATATTGATCATGCTCTAACTCCCTCCCAGAGTCGTCTTGCTCCCATATTGATCATGCTCTAACTCCCTCCCAGAGTCGTCTTGCTCCCATATTGATCATGCTCTAACTCCCTCCCAGAGTCGTCTTGCTCCCATATTGATCACCGCTCTAACTCCCTCCCAGAGTCGTCTTGCTCCCATATTGATCATGCTCTAACTCCCTCCCAGAGTCGTCTTGCTCCCATATTGATCATGCTCTAACTCCCTCCCAGAGTCGTCTTGCTCCCATATTGATCATGCTCTAACTCCCTCCCAGAGTCGTCTTGCTCCCATATTGATCATGCTCTAACTCCCTCCCAGAGTCGTCTTGCTCCCATATTGATCATGCTCTAACTCCCTCCCAGAGTCGTCTTGCTCCCATATTGATCATGCTCTAACTCCCTCCCAGAGTCGTCTTGCTCCCATATTGATCATGCTCTAACTCCCTCCCAGAGTCGTCTTGCTCCCATATTGATCATGCTCTAACTCCCTCCCAGAGTCGTCTTGCTCCCATATTGATCATGCTCTAACTCCCTCCCAGAGTCGTCTTGCTCCCATATTGATCATGCTCTAACTCCCTCCCAGAGTCGTCTTGCTCCCATATTGATCATGCTCTAACTCCCTCCCAGAGTCGTCTTGCTCCCATATTGATCATGCTCTAACTCCCTCCCAGAGTCGTCTTGCTCCCATATTGATCATGCTCTAACTCCCTCCCAGAGTCGTCTTGCTCCCATATTGATCATGCTCTAACTCCCTCCCAGAGTCGTCTTGCTCCCATATTGATCATGCTCTAACTCCCTCCCAGAGTCGTCTTGCTCCCATATTGATCATGCTCTAACTCCCTAACTCCCTCCCAGAGTCGTCTTGCTCCCATATTGATCACCGCTCTAACTCCCTCCCAGAGTCGTCTTGCTCCCATATTGATCATGCTCTAACTCCCTCCCAGAGTCGTCTTGCTCCCATATTGATCATGCTCTAACTCCCTCCCAGAGTCGTCTTGCTCCCATATTGATCATGCTCTAACTCCCTCCCAGAGTCGTCTTGCTCCCATATTGATCATGCTCTAACTCCCTCCCAGAGTCGTCTTGCTCCCATATTGATCATGCTCTAACTCCCTCCCAGAGTCGTCTTGCTCCCATATTGATCATG
This sequence comes from Cherax quadricarinatus, assembly GCF_038502225.1. NCBI lineage: Eukaryota > Metazoa > Arthropoda > Malacostraca > Decapoda > Parastacidae > Cherax > Cherax quadricarinatus. The sequence goes on along the minus strand of NC_091297.1, from coordinate 64,851,671 downwards.
CTCTAACTCCCTCCCAGAGTCGTCTTGCTCCCATATTGATCATGCTCTAACTCCCTCCCAGAGTCGTCTTGCTCCCATATTGATCATGCTCTAACTCCCTCCCAGAGTCGTCTTGCTCCCATATTGATCATGCTCTAACTCCCTCCCAGAGTCGTCTTGCTCCCATATTGATCATGCTCTAACTCCCTCCCAGAGTCGTCTTGCTCCCATATTGATCATGCTCTAACTCCCTCCCAGAGTCGTCTTGCTCCCATATTGATCATGCTCTAACTCCCTCCCAGAGTCGTCTTGCTCCCATATTGATCATGCTCTAACTCCCTCCCAGAGTCGTCTTGCTCCCATATTGATCATGCTCTAACTCCCTCCCAGAGTCGTCTTGCTCCCATATTGATCATGCTCTAACTCCCTCCCAGAGTCGTCTTGCTCCCATATTGATCATGCTCTAACTCCCTCCCAGAGTCGTCTTGCTCCCATATTGATCATGCTCTAACTCCCTCCCAGAGTCGTCTTGCTCCCATATTGATCATGCTCTAACTCCCTCCCAGAGTCGTCTTGCTCCCATATTGATCATGCTCTAACTCCCTCCCAGAGTCGTCTTGCTCCCATATTGATCATGCTCTAACTCCCTCCCAGAGTCGTCTTGCTCCCATATTGATCATGCTCTAACTCCCTCCCAGAGTCGTCTTGCTCCCATATTGATCATGCTCTAACTCCCTCCCAGAGTCGTCTTGCTCCCATATTGATCATGCTCTAACTCCCTCCCAGAGTCGTCTTGCTCCCATATTGATCATGCTCTAACTCCCTCCCAGAGTCGTCTTGCTCCCATATTGATCATGCTCTAACTCCCTCCCAGAGTCGTCTTGCTCCCATATTGATCATGCTCTAACTCCCTCCCAGAGTCGTCTTGCTCCCATATTGATCATGCTCTAACTCCCTCCCAGAGTCGTCTTGCTCCCATATTGATCATGCTCTAACTCCCTCCCAGAGTCGTCTTGCTCCCATATTGATCATGCTCTAACTCCCTCCCAGAGTCGTCTTGCTCCCATATTGATCATGCTCTAACTCCCTCCCAGAGTCGTCTTGCTCCCATATTGATCATGCTCTAACTCCCTCCCAGAGTCGTCTTGCTCCCATATTGATCATCTAACTCCCTCCCTCGTAATATTGATCTCTAACTCCCTCCCAGAGGCGTCTTGCTCCCATATTGATGATCAGAGTCGTCTTGCTCCCATATTGATCACCGCTCTAACTCCCTCCCAGAGTCGTCTTGCTCCCATATTGATCACCGCTCTAACTCCCTCCCAGAGTCGTCTTGCTCCCATATTGATCACCGCTCTAACTCCCTCCCAGAGTCGTCTTGCTCCCATATTGATCATGCTCTAACTCCCTCCCAGAGTCGTCTTGCTCCCATATTGATCATGCTCTAACTCCCTCCCAGAGTCGTCTTGCTCCCATATTGATCATGCTCTAACTCCCTCCCAGAGTCGTCTTGCTCCCATATTGATCATGCTCTAACTCCCTCCCAGAGTCGTCTTGCTCCCATATTGATCATGCTCTAACTCCCTCCCAGAGTCGTCTTGCTCCCATATTGATCATGCTCTAACTCCCTCCCAGAGTCGTCTTGCTCCCATATTGATCATGCTCTAACTCCCTCCCAGAGTCGTCTTGCTCCCATATTGATCATGCTCTAACTCCCTCCCAGAGTCGTCTTGCTCCCATATTGATCATGCTCTAACTCCCTCCCAGACTCGTCTTGCTCCCATATTGATCATGCTCTAACTCCCTCCCAGAGTCGTCTTGCTCCCATATTGATCATGCTCTAACTCCCTCCCAGAGTCGTCTTGCTCCCATATTGATCATGCTCTAACTCCCTCCCAGAGCTCGTCTCTGCTCCCATATTGATCATGCTCTAACTCCCTCCCAGAGTCGTCTTGCTCCCATATTGATCATGCTCTAACTCCCTCCCAGAGTCGTCTTGCTCCCATATTGATCATGCTCTAACTCCCTCCCAGAGTCGTCTTGCTCCCATATTGATCATGCTCTAACTCCCTCCCAGAGTCGTCTTGCTCCCATATTGATCATGCTCTAACTCCCTCCCAGAGTCGTCTTGCTCCCATATTGATCATGCTCTAACTCCCTCCCAGAGTCGTCTTGCTCCCATATTGATCACCGCTCTAACTCCCTCCCAGAGTCGTCTTGCTCCCATATTGATCATGCTCTAACTCCCTCCCAGAGTCGTCTTGCTCCCATATTGATCATGCTCTAACTCCCTCCCAGAGTCGTCTTGCTCCCATATTGATCATGCTCTAACTCCCTCCCAGAGTCGTCTTGCTCCCATATTGATCATGCTCTAACTCCCTCCCAGAGTCGTCTTGCTCCCATATTGATCATGCTCTAACTCCCTCCCAGAGTCGTCTTGCTCCCATATTGATCATGCTCTAACTCCCTCCCAGAGTCGTCTTGCTCCCATATTGATCATGCTCTAACTCCCTCCCAGAGTCGTCTTGCTCCCATATTGATCATGCTCTAACTCCCTCCTAGAGTCGTCTTGCTCCCATATTGATCATGCTCTAACTCCCTCCCAGAGTTGTCTTGCTCCCATATTGATCATGCGAGTCGTCTAACTCCCTCCCAGAGTCGTCTTGCTCCCATATTGATCATGCTCTAACTCCCTCCCAGAGTAGTCTTCCTCCCATATTGATCAGAGTCGTCTTGCTCTAACTCCCTCCCAGAGTCGTCTTGCTCCCATATTGATCATGCTCTAACTCCCTCCCAGAGTCGTCTTGCTCCCATATTGATCATGCTCTAACTCCCTCCCAGAGTCGTCTTGCTCCCATATTGATCATGCTCTAACTCCCTCCCAGAGTCGTCTTGCTCCCATATTGATCATGCTCTAACTCCCTCCCAGAGTCGTCTTGCTCCCATATTGATCATGCTCTAACTCCCTCCCAGAGTCGTCTTGCTCCAATATTGATCATGCTCTAACTCCCTCCCAGAGTCGTCTTGCTCCCATATTGATCATGCTCTAACTCCCTCCCAGAGATCGTCGTGCTCCCATATTGATCATGCTCTAACTCCCTCCCAGAGTCGTCTTGCTCCCATATTGATCATGCTCTAACTCCCTCCCAGAGTCGTCTTGCTCCCATATTGATCATGCTCTAACTCCCTCCCAGAGTCGTCTTGCTCCCATATTGATCATGCTCTAACTCCCTCCCAGAGTCGTCTTGCTCCCATATTGATCATGCTCTAACTCCCTCCCAGAGTCGTCTTGCTCCCATATTGATCACCGCTCTAACTCCCTCCCAGAGTCGTCTTGCTCCCATATTGATCATGCTCTAACTCCCTCCCAGAGTCGTCTTGCTCCCATATTGATCATGCTCTAACTCCCTCCCAGAGTCGTCTTGCTCCCATATTGATCACCGCTCTAACTCCCTCCCAGAGTCGTCTTGCTCCCATATTGATCATGCTCTAACTCCCTCCCCAGAGTCGTCTTGCTCCCATATTGATCATGCTCTAACTCCCTCCCAGAGTCGTCTTGCTCCCATATTGATCATGCTCTAACTCCCTCCCAGAGTCGTCTTGCTCCCATATTGATCACCGCTCTAACTCCCTCCCAGAGTCGTCTTGCTCCCATATTGATCATGCTCTAACTCCCTCCCAGAGTCGTCTTGCTCCCATATTGATCATGCTCTAACTCCCTCCCAGAGTCGTCTTGCTCCCATATTGATCACCGCTCTAACTCCCTCCCAGAGTCGTCTTGCTCCCATATTGATCATGCTCTAACTCCCTCCCAGAGTCGTCTTGCTCCCATATTGATCATGCTCTAACTCCCTCCTAGAGTCGTCTTGCTCCCATATTGATCATGCTCTAACTCCCTCCCAGAGTCGTCTTGCTCCCATATTGATCATGCTCTAACTCCCTCCCAGAGTCGTCTTGCTCCCATATTGATCATGCTCTAACTCCCTCCCAGAGTCGTCTTGCTCCCATATTGATCATGCTCTAACTCCCTCCCAGAGTCGTCTTGCTCCCATATTGATCATGCTCTAACTCCCTCCCAGAGTCGTCTTGCTCCCATATTGATCATGCTCTAACTCCCTCCCAGAGTCGTCTTGCTCCCATATTGATCATGCTCTAACTCCCTCCCAGAGTCGTCTTGCTCCCATATTGATCATGCTCTAACTCCCTCCCAGAGTCGTCTTGCTCCCATATTGATCATGCTCTAACTCCCTCCCAGCTCTAACTCCCTCCCAGAGTCGTCTTGCTCCCATATTGATCATGCTCTAACTCCCTCCCAGAGTCGTCTTGCTCCCATATTGATCACCGCTCTAACTCCCTCCCAGAGTCGTCTTGCTCCCATATTGATCATGCTCTAACTCCCTCCCAGAGTCGTCTTGCTCCCATATTGATCATGCTCTAACTCCCTCCCAGAGTCGTCTTGCTCCCATATTGATCATGCTCTAACTCCCTCCCAGAGTCGTCTTGCTCCCATATTGATCATGCTCTAACTCCCTCCCAGAGTCGTCTTGCTCCCATATTGATCATGCTCTAACTCCCTCCCAGAGTCGTCTTGCTCCCATATTGATCATGCTCTAACTCCCTCCCAGAGTCGTCTTGCTCCCATATTGATCATGCTCTAACTCCCTCCCAGAGTCGTCTTGCTCCCATATTGATCATGCTCTAACTCCCTCCCAGAGTCGTCTTGCTCCCATATTGATCATGCTCTAACTCCCTCCCAGAGTCGTCTTGCTCCCATATTGATCATGCTCTAACTCCCTCCCAGAGTCGTCTTGCTCCCATATTGATCATGCTCTAACTCCCTCCCAGAGTCGTCTTGCTCCCATATTGATCATGCTCTAACTCCCTCCCAGAGTCGTCTTGCTCCCATATTGATCATGCTCTAACTCCCTCCCAGAGTCGTCTTGCTCCCATATTGATCATGCTCTAACTCCCTCCCAGAGTCGTCTTGCTCCCATATTGATCATGCTCTAACTCCCTCCCAGAGTCGTCTTGCTCCCATATTGATCATGCTCTAACTCCCTCCCAGAGTCGTCTTGCTCCCATATTGATCACCGCTCTAACTCCCTCCCAGAGTCGTCTTGCTCCCATATTGATCACCGCTCTAACTCCCTCCCAGAGTCGTCTTGCTCCCATATTGATCATGCTCTAACTCCCTCCCAGAGTCGTCTTGCTCCCATATTGATCATGCTCTAACTCCCTCCCAGAGTCGTCTTGCTCCCATATTGATCATGCTCTAACTCCCTCCCAGAGTCGTCTTGCTCCCATATTGATCACCGCTCTAACTCCCTCCCAGAGTCGTCTTGCTCCCATATTGATCACCGCTCTAACTCCCTCCCAGAGTCGTCTTGCTCCCATATTGATCATGCTCTAACTCCCTACCAGAGTCGTCTTGCTCCCATACTGATCAGCGCCCTAACTCCCTCCCAGAGTCGTCTTGCTCCCATATTGATCACTTTAACTCCCTCCCAGAGTCGTCTTGCTCCCATATTGATCATGTTCTAACTCCCTTCAAGAGTCGTCTTGCTCCCAAATTCATCATGCTCTAACTCCCTCCAAGAGTCGTCTTGCTCCCATATTGATCATGCTCTAACTCCCTCCCAGAGTCGTCTTGCTCCCATATTGATCACCGCTCTAACTCCCTCCCAGAGTCGTCTTGCTCCCATATTGATCACCGCTCTAACTCCCTCCCAGAGTCGTCTTGCTCCCATATTGATCATGCTCTAACTCCCTCCCAGAGTCGTCTTGCTCCCATATTGATCATGCTCTAACTCCCTCCCAGAGTCGTCTTGCTCCCATATTGATCATGCTCTAACTCCCTCCCAGAGTCGTCTTGCTCCCATATTGATCACTTTAACTCCCTCCCAGAGTCGTCTTGCTCCCATATTGATCATGCTCTAACTCCCTCCCAGAGCCGTCTTGCTCCCATATTGTCTAACTCCCTCCCAGAGTCGTCTTGCTCCCATATTGATCATGCTCTAACTCCCTGCCAGAGTCGTCTTGCTCCCATATTGATCATTCTCTAACTCCCTCCCAGAGTCGTCTTGCTCCCATATTGATCATGCTCTAACTCCCTCCCAGAGTCGTCTTGCTCCCATATTGATCATGCTCTAACTCCCTCCCAGAGTCGTCTTGCTCCCATATTGATCATGCTCTAACTCCCTCCCAGAGTCGTCTTGCTCCCATATTGATCATGCTCTAACTCCCTCCCAGAGTCGTCTTGCTCCCATATTGATCATGCTCTAACTCCCTCCCAGAGTCGTCTTGCTCCCATATTGATCATGCTCTAACTCCCTCCCAGAGTCGTCTTGCTCCCATATTGATCACCGCTCTGACTCCCTCCCAGAGTCGTCTTGCTGCCATATTGATCATGCTCTAACTCCCTACCAGAGTCGTCTTGCTCCCATACTGATCAGCGCCCTAACTCCCTCCCAGAGTCGTCTTGCTCCCATATTGATCATGCTCTAACTCCCTCCCAGAGTCGTCTTGCTCCCATATTGATCATGCTCTAACTCCCTCCCAGAGTTGTCTTGCTCCCATATTGATCATGCTCTAACTACCTCCAAGAGTCGTGTTGCTCCCATTTTGATCATGCTCTAACTCCCTCCCAGAGTTGTCTTGCTCCCATATTGATCATGCTCTAACTCCCTCCCAGAGTCGTCTTGCTCCCATACTGATCATGCTCTAACTCCCTCCCAGAGTCGTCTTGCTCCCATATTGAGCATGCTCTAACTCCCTCCCGGCTCTAACTCCCTCCCAGAGTCGTCTTGCTCCCATATTGATCATGCTCTAACTCCCTCCCAGAGTCGTCTTGCTCCCATATTGATCACCGCTCTAACTCCCTCCCAGAGTCGTCTTGCTCCCATATTGATCATGCTCTAACTCCCTCCCAGAGTCGTCTTGCTCCCATATTGATCATGCTCTAACTCCCTCCCAGAGTCGTCTTGCTCCCATATTGATCATGCTCTAACTCCCTCCCAGAGTCGTCTTGCTCCCATATTGATCATGCTCTAACTCCCTCCCAGAGTCGTCTTGCTCCCATATTGATCATGCTCTAACTCCCTCCCAGAGTCGTCTTGCTCCCATATTGATCATGCTCTAACTCCCTCCCAGAGTCGTCTTGCTCCCATATTGATCATGCTCTAACTCCCTCCCAGAGTCGTCTTGCTCCCATATTGATCATGCTCTAACTCCCTCCCAGAGTCGTCTTGCTCCCATATTGATCATGCTCTAACTCCCTCCCAGAGTCGTCTTGCTCCCATATTGATCATGCTCTAACTCCCTCCCAGAGTCGTCTTGCTCCCATATTGATCATGCTCTAACTCCCTCCCAGAGTCGTCTTGCTCCCATATTGATCATGCTCTAACTCCCTCCCAGAGTCGTCTTGCTCCCATATTGATCATGCTCTAACTCCCTCCCAGAGTCGTCTTGCTCCCATATTGATCATGCTCTAACTCCCTCCCAGAGTCGTCTTGCTCCCATATTGATCATGCTCTAACTCCCTCCCAGAGTCGTCTTGCTCCCATATTGATCATGCCGCGTCTAACTCCCTCCCAGAGTCGTCTTGCTCCCATATTGATCACTCTAACTCCCTCCCAGAGTCGTCTTGCTCCCATATTGATCATGCTCTAACTCCTTCCCAGAGTCGTCTTGCTCGCATATTGATCATGCCCTATCTCCCTCCTAGAGTCGTCTTGCTCCCATATTGATCACCACTCTAATTCCCTCCCAGAGTCGTCTTGCTCCCATATTGATCATGCTCTAACTCCCTCCCAGAGTCGTCTTGCTCCCATATTGATCATGCTCTAACTCCCTCCCAGAGTCGTCTTGCTCCCATATTGATCATGCTCTAACTCCCTCCCAGAGTCGTCTTGCTCCCATATTGATCACCGCTCTAACTCCCTCCCAGAGTCGTCTTGCTCCCATATTGATCATGCTCTAACTCCCTCCCAGAGTCGTCTTGCTCCCATATTGATCATGCTCTAACTCCCTCCCAGAGTCGTCTTGCTCCCATATTGATCATGCTCTAACTCCCTCCCAGAGTCGTCTTGCTCCCATATTGATCATGCTCTAACTCCCTCCCAGAGTCGTCTTGCTCCCATATTGATCACCGCTCTAACTCCCTCCCAGAGTCGTCTTGCTCCCATATTGATCACCGCTCTAACTCCCTCCCAGAGTCGTCTTGCTCCCATATTGATCATGCTCTAACTCCCTCCCAGAGTCGTCTTGCTCCCATATTGATCATGCTCTAACTCCCTCCCAGAGTCGTCTTGCTCCCATATTGATCATGCTCTAACTCCCTCCCAGAGTCGTCTTGCTCCCATATTGATCATGCTCTAACTCCCTCCCAGAGTCGTCTTGCTCCCATATTGATCATGCTCTAACTTGAGTCATATTGATCATAACTCCCTCCCAGAGTCGTCTTGCTCCCATATTGATCATGCTCTAACTCCCTCCCAGAGTCGTCTTGCTCCCATATTGATCATGCTCTAACTCCCTCCCTCCCAGATCATGCTCTAACTCCCTCCCAGAGTCGTCTTGCTCCCATATTGATCATGCTCTAACTCCCTAGCAGAGTCGTCTTGCTCCCATATTGATCATGCTCTAACTCCCTCCCAGAGTCGTCTTGCTCCCATATTGATCATGCTCTAACTCCCTCCCAGAGTCGTCTTGCTCCCATATTGATCATCCCTCCCAGCTCTAACTCCCTCCCTCCCAGAGTCGTCTTGCTCCCATATTGATCATGCTCTAACTCCCTCCCAGAGTCGTCTTGCTCCCATATTGATCATGCTCTAACTCCCTCCCAGAGTCGTCTTGCTCCCATATTGATCATGCTCTAACTCCCTCCCAGAGTCGTCTTGCTCCCATATTGATCATGCTCTAACTCCCTCCCAGAGTCGTCTTGCTCCCATATTGATCATGCTCTAACTCCCTCCCAGAGTCGTCTTGCTCCCATATTGATCATGCTCTAACTCCCTCCCAGAGTCGTCTTGCTCCCATATTGATCATGCTCTAACTCCCTCCCAGAGTCGTCTTGCTCCCATATTGATCATGCTCTAACTCCCTCCCAGAGTCGTCTTGCTCCCATATTGATCATGCTCTAACTCCCTCCCAGAGTCGTCTTGCTCCCATATTGATCATGCTCTAACTCCCTCCCAGAGTCGTCTTGCTCCCATATTGATCATGCTCTAACTCCCTCCAAGAGTCGTCTTGCTCCCATATTGATCATGCTCTAACTCCCTCCCAGAGTCGTCTTGCTCCCATATTGATCATGCTCTATTTCCCTCCCAGAGTCGTCTTGCTCCCATATTGATCATGCTCTAACTCCCTCCCAGAGTCGTCTTGCTCCCATATTGATCATGCTCTAACTCCCTCCCAGAGTCGTCTTGCTCCCATATTGATCATGCTCTAACTCCCTCCCAGAGTCGTCTTGCTCCCATATTGATCATGCTCTAACTCCCTCCCAGAGTCGTCTTGCTCCCATATTGATCATGCTCTAACTCCCTCCCAGAGTCGTCTTGCTCCCATATTGATCATGCTCTAACTCCCTCCCAGAGTCGTCTTGCTCCCATATTGATCATGCTCTAACTCCCTCCCAGAGTCGTCTTGCTCCCATATTGATCATGCTCTAACTCCCTCCCAGAGTCGTCTTGCTCCCATATTGATCATGCTCTAACTCCCTCCCAGAGTCGTCTTGCTCCCATATTGATCATGCTCTAACTCCCTCCCAGAGTCGTCTTGCTCCCATATTGTTCACCGCTCCTAACTCCCTCCCAGAGTCGTCTTGCTCCAACTCCCTCCCAGAGTCGTCTTGCTCCCATATTGATCATGCTCTAACTCCCTCCCAGAGTCGTCTTGCTCCCATATTGATCATGCTCTAACTCCCTCCCAGAGTCGTCTTGCTCCCATATTGATCATGCTCTAACTCCCTCCCAGAGTCGTCTTGCTCCCATATTGATCATGCTCTAACTCCCTCCCAGAGTCGTCTTGCTCCCATATTGATCATGCTCTAACTCCCTCCCAGAGTCGTCTTGCTCCCATATTGATCATGCTCTAACTCCCTCCCAGAGTCGTCTTGCTCCCATATTGATCATGCTCTAACTCCCTCCCAGAGTCGTCTTGCTCCCATATTGATCACCGCTCTAACTCCCTCCCAGAGTCGTCTTGCTCCCATATTGATCATGCTCTAACTCCCTCCCAGAGTCGTCTTGCTCCCATATTGATCATGCTCTAACTCCCTCCCAGAGTCGTCTTGCTCCCATATTGATCATGCTCTAACTCCCTCCCAGAGTCGTCTTGCTCCCATATTGATCATGCTCTAACTCCCTCCCAGAGTCGTCTTGCTCCCATATTGATCATGCTCTAACTCCCTCCCAGAGTCGTCTTGCTCCCATATTGATCATGCTCTAACTCCCTCCCAGAGTCGTCTTGCTCCCATATTGATCATGCTCTAACTCCCTCCCAGAGTCGTCTTGCTCCCATATTGATCATGCTCTAACTCCCTCCCAGAGTCGTCTTGCTCCCATATTGATCATGCTCTAACTCCCTCCCAGAGTCGTCTTGCTCCCATATTGATCATGCTCTAACTCCCTCCCAGAGTCGTCTTGCTCCCATATTGATCATGCTCTAACTCCCTCCCCCTCCCAGAGTCGTCTTGCTCCCATATTGATCATGCTCTAACTCCCTCCCAGAGTCGTCTTGCTCCCATATTGATCACCGCTCTAACTCCCTCCCAGAGTCGTCTTGCTCCCATATTGATCATGCTCTAACTCCCTCCCAGAGTCGTCTTGCTCCCATATTGATCATGCTCTAACTCCCTCCCAGAGTCGTCTTGCTCATATATTGATCACCGCTCTAACTCCCTCCCAGAGTCGTCTTGCTCCCATATTGATCATGCTCTAACTCCCTCCCAGAGTCGTCTTGCTCCCATATTGATCATGCTCTAACTCCCTCCCAGAGTCGTCTTGCTCCCATATTGATCATGCTCTAACTCCCTCCCAGAGTCGTCTTGCTCCCATATTGATCACCGCTCTAACTCCCTCCCAGAGTCTTCTTGCTCCAACTCCCTCCCAGAGTCGTCTTGCTCCCATATTGATCACCGCTCTAACTCCCTCCCAGAGTCGTCTTGCTCCCATATTGATCACCGCTCTAACTCCCTCCCAGAGTCGTCTTGCTCCCATATTGATCATGCTCTAACTCCCTCCCAGAGTCGTCTTGCTCCCATATTGATCATGCTCTAACTCCCTCCCAGAGTCGTCTTGCTCCCATATTGATCATGCTCTAACTCCCTCCCAGAGTCGTCTTGCTCCCATATTGATCATGCTCTAACTCCCTCCCAGAGTCGTCTTGCTCCCATATTGATCACCGCTCTAACTCCCTCCCAGAGTCGTCTTGCTCCCATATTGATCATGCTCTAACTCCCTCCCAGAGTCGTCTTGCTCCCATATTGATCATGCTCTAACTCCCTCCCAGAGTCGTCTTGCTCCCATATTGATCACCGCTCTAACTCCCTCCCAGAGTCGTCTTGCTCCCATATTGATCATGCTCTAACTCCCTCCCAGAGTCGTCTTGCTCCCATATTGATCATGCTCTAACTCCCTCCCAGAGTCGTCTTGCTCCCATATTGATCATGCTCTAACTCCCTCCCAGAGTCGTCTTGCTCCCATATTGATCATGCTCTAACTCCCTCCCAGAGTCGTCTTGCTCCCATATTGGACCCTGGCCCATCACTCCCGGGTTGGCAGTGCTCCACGTAAGCTAGCCGGGACCCTGGCCCATCACTCCCGGGTTGGCAGTGCTCCACGTAAGCTAGCCGGGACCCTGGCCCATCACTTCCGGGTTGGCAGTGCTCCACGTAAGCTAGCCGGGACCCTGGCCCATCACTCCCGGGTTGGCAGTGCTCCACGTAAGCTAGCCGGGACCCTGGCCCATCACTTCCGGGTTGGCAGTGCTCCACGTAAGCTAGCCGGGACCCTGGCCCATCACTTCCGGGTTGGCAGTGCTCCACGTAAGCTAGCCGGGACCCTGGCCCATCACTTCCGGGTTGGCAGTGCTCCACGTAAGCTAGCCGGGACCCTGGCCCATCACTCCCGGGTTGGCAGTGCTCCACGTAAGCTAGCCGGGACCCTGGCCCATCACTCCCGGGTTGGCAGTGCTCCACGTAAGCTAGCCGGGACCCTGGCCCATCACTTCCGGGTTGGCAGTGCTCCACGTAAGCTAGCCGGGACCCTGGCCCATCACTTCCGGGTTGGCAGTGCTCCACGTAAGCTAGCCGGGACCCTGGCCCATCACTTCCGGGTTGGCAGTGCTCCACGTAAGCTAGCCGGGACCCTGGCCCATCACTTCCGGGTTGGCAGTGCTCCACGTAAGCTAGCCGGGACCCTGGCCCATCACTTCCGGGTTGGCAGTGCTCCACGTAAGCTAGCCGGGACCCTGGCCCATCACTTCCGGGTTGGCAGTGCTCCACGTAAGCTAGCCGGGACCCTGGCCCATCACTTCCGGGTTGGCAGTGCTCCACGTAAGCTAGCCGGGACCCTGGCCCATCACTCCCGGGTTGGCAGTGCTCCACGTAAGCTAGCCGGGACCCTGGCCCATCACTTCCGGGTTGGCAGTGCTCCACGTAAGCTAGCCGGGACCCTGGCCCATCACTTCCGGGTTGGCAGTGCTCCACGTAAGCTAGCCGGGACCCTGGCCCATCACTTCCGGGTTGGCAGTGCTCCACGTAAGCTAGCCGGGACCCTGGCCCATCACTTCCGGGTTGGCAGTGCTCCACGTAAGCTAGCCGGGACCCTGGCCCATCACTTCCGGGTTGGCAGTGCTCCACGTAAGCTAGCCGGGACCCTGGCCCATCACTTCCGGGTTGGCAGTGCTCCACGTAAGCTAGCCGGGACCCTGGCCCATCACTTCCGGGTTGGCAGTGCTCCACGTAAGCTAGCCGGGACCCTGGCCCATCACTTCCGGGTTGGCAGTGCTCCACGTAAGCTAGCCGGGACCCTGGCCCATCACTTCCGGGTTGGCAGTGCTCCACGTAAGCTAGCCGGTACCCTGGCCCATCACTCCCGGGTTGGCAGTGCTCCACGTAAGCTAGCCGGGACCCTGGCCCATCACTTCCGGGTTGGCAGTGCTCCACGTAAGCTAGCCGAGACCCTGGCCCATCACTTCCGGGTTGGCAGTGCTCCACGTAAGCTAGCCGGGACCCTGGCCCATCACTCCCGGGTTGGCAGTGCTCCACGTAAGCTAGCCGGGACCCTGGCTCATCACTTCCGGGTTGGCAGTGCTCCACGTAAGCTAGCCGGGACCCTGGCTCATCACTCCCGGGTTGGCAGTGCTCCACGTAAGCTAGCCGGGACCCTGGCCCATCACTCCCGGGTTGGCAGTGCTCCACGTAAGCTAGCCGGGACCCTGGCCCATCACTTCCGGGTTGGCAGTGCTCCACGTAAGCTAGCCGGGACCCTGGCCCATCACTCCCGGGTTGGCAGTGCTCCACGTAAGCTAGCCGGGACCCTGGCCCATCACTTCCAGGTTGGCAGTGCTCCACGTAAGCTAGCCGGGACCCTGGCCCATCACTCCCGGGTTGGCAGTGCTCCACGTAAGCTAGCCGGGACCCTGGCCCATCACTCCCGGGTTGGCAGTGCTCCACGTAAGCTAGCCGGGACCCTGGCCCATCACTCCCGGGTTGGCAGTGCTCCACGTAAGCTAGCCGGGACCCTCGCCCATCACTTCCGGGTTGGTAGTGCTCCACGTAACCTAGCCGGGACCCTGGCCCATCACTCCCGGGTTGGCAGTGCTCCACGTAAGCTAGCCGGGACCCTGGCCCATCACTCCCGGGTTGGCAGTGCTCCACGTAAGCTAGCCGGGACCCTGGCCCATCACTCCCGGGTTGGCAGTGCTCCACGTAAGCTAGCCGGGACCCTGGCCCATCACTCCCGGGTTGGCAGTGCTCCACGTAAGCTAGCCGGGACCCTGGCCCATCACTTCCGGGTTGGCAGTGCTCCACGTAAGCTAGCCGGGACCCTGGCCCATCACTTCCGGGTTGGCAGTGCTCCACGTAAGCTAGCCGGGACCCTGGCCCATCACTCCCGGGTTGGCAGTGCTCCACGTAAGCTAGCCGGGTCCCTGGCCCATCACTTCCGGGTTGGCAGTGCTCCACGTAAGCTAGCCGGGACCCTGGCCCATCACTTCCGGGTTGGCAGTGCTCCACGTAAGCTAGCCGGGACCCTGGCCCATCACTCCCGGGTTGGCAGTGCTCCACGTAAGCTAGCCGGGACCCTGGCCCATCACTTCCGGGTTGGCAGTGCTCCACGTAAGCTAGCCGGGACCCTGGCCCATCACTTCCGGGTTGGCAGTGCTCCACGTAAGCTAGCCGGGACCCTGGCCCATCACTTCCGGGTTGGCAGTGCTCCACGTAAGCTAGCCGGGACCCTGGCCCATCACTTCCGGGTTGGCAGTGCTCCACGTAAGCTAGCCGGGACCCTGGCCCATCACTTCCGGGTTGGCAGTGCTCCACGTAAGCTAGCCGGGACCCTGGCCCATCACTCCCGTGTTGGCAGTGCTCCACGTAAGCTAGCCGGGACCCTGGCCCATCACTTCCGGGTTGGCAGTGCTCCACGTAAGCTAGCCGGGACCCTGGCCCATCACTTCCGGGTTGGCAGTGCTCCACGTAAGCTAGCCGGGACCCTGGCCCATCACTCCCGGGTTGGCAGTGCTCCACGTAAGCTAGCCGGGACCCTGGCCCATCACTTCCGGGTTGGCAGTGCTCCTCGTAAGCTAGCCGGGACCCTGGCCCATCACTTCCGGGTTGGCAGTGCTCCACGTAAGCTAGCCGGGACCCTGGCCCATCACTTCCGGGTTGGCAGTGCTCCACGTAAGCTAGCCGGGACCCTGGCCCATCACTTCCGGGTTGGCAGTGCTCCACGTAAGCTAGCCGGGACCCTGGCCCATCACTTCCGGGTTGGCAGTGCTCCACGTAAGCTAGCCGGGACCCTGGCCCATCACTTCCGGGTTGGCAGTGCTCCACGTAAGCTAGCCGGGACCCTGGCCCATCACTTCCGGGTTGGCAGTGCTCCACGTAAGCTAGCCGGGACCCTGGCCCATCACTTCCGGGTTGGCAGTGCTCCACGTAAGCTAGCCGGGACCCTGGCCCATCACTTCCGGGTTGGCAGTGCTCCACGTAAGCTAGCCGGGACCCTGGCCCATCACTTCCGGGTTGGCAGTGCTCCACGTAAGCTAGCCGGGACCCTGGCCCATCACTTCCGGGTTGGCAGTGCTCCACGTAAGCTAGCCGGGACCCTGGCCCATCACTTCCGGGTTGGCAGTGCTCCACGTACGCTAGCCGGGCCCCTGGCCCATCACTTCCCGGCTTGGCAGTGCTCCACGTAAGCTAGCCGGGACCCTGGCCCATCACTTCCGGGTTGGCAGTGCTCCACGTAAGCTAGCCGGGACCCTGGCCCATCACTTCCGGGTTGGCAGTGCTCCACGTAAGCTAGCCGGGACCCTGGCCCATCACTCCCGGGTTGGCAGTGCTCCACGTAAGCTAGCCGGGACCCTGGCCCATCACTTCCGGGTTGGCAGTGCTCCACGTAAGCTAGCCGGGACCCTGGCCCATCACTTCCGGGGTGGCAGTGCTCCACGTAAGCTAGCCGGGACCCTGGCCACATCCGGGTTGGCAGTGCTTAAGCTAGCCGGGACCCTGGCCCATCACTTCCGGGTTGGCAGTGCTCCACGTAAGCTAGCCGGGACCCTGGCCCATCACTCCCGGGTTGGCAGTGCTCCACGTAAGCTAGCCGGGACCCTGGCCCATCACTTCCGGGTTGGCAGTGCTCCACGTAAGCTAGCCGGGACCCTGGCCCATCACTTCCGGGTTGGCAGTGCTCCACGTAAGCTAGCCGGGACCCTGGCCCATCACTTCCGGGTTGGCAGTGCTCCACGTAAGCTAGCCGGGACCCTGGCCCATCACTTCCGGGTTGGCAGTGCTCCACGTAAGCTAGCCGGGACCCTGGCCCATCACTCCCGGGTTGGCAGTGCTCCACGTAAGCTAGCCGGGACCCTGGCCCATCACTTCCGGGTTGGCAGTGCTCCACGTAAGCTAGCCGGGACCCTGGCCCATCATTCCGGGTTGGCAGTGCTCCACGTAAGCTAGCCGGGACCCTGGCCCATCACTTCCGGGTTGGCAGTGCTCCACGTAAGCTAGCCGGGACCCTGGCCCATCACTTCCGGGTTGGCAGTGCTCCACGTAAGCTAGCCGGGACCCTGGCCCATCACTCCCGGGTTGGCAGTGCTCCACGTAAGCTAGCCGGGACCCTGGCCCATCACTTCCGGGTTGGCAGTGCTCCACGTAAGCTAGCCGGGACCCTGGCCCATCACTTCCGGGTTGGCAGTGCTCCACGTAAGCTAGCCGGGACCCTGGCCCATCACTTCCGGGTTGGCAGTGCTCCACGTAAGCTAGCCGGGACCCTGGCCCATCACTTCCGGGTTGGCAGTGCTCCACGTAAGCTAGCCGGGACCCTGGCCCATCACTTCCGGGTTGGCAGTGCTCCACGTAAGCTAGCCGGGACCCTGGCCCATCACTTCCGGGTTGGCAGTGCTCCACGTAAGCTAGCCGGGACCCTGGCCCATCACTTCCGGGTTGGCAGTGCTCCACGTAAGCTAGCCGGGACCCTGGCCCATCACTTCCGGGTTGGCAGTGCTCCACGTAAGCTAGCCGGGACCCTGGCCCATCACTTCCGGGTTGGCAGTGCTCCACGTAAGCTAGCCGGGACCCTGGCCCATCACTTCCGGGTTGGCAGTGCTCCACGTAAGCTAGCCGGGACCCTGGCCCATCACTTCCGGGTTGGCAGTGCTCCACGTAAGCTAGCCGGGACCCTGGCCCATCACTTCCGGGTTGGCAGTGCTCCACGTAAGCTAGCCGGGACCCTGGCCCATCACTCCCGGGTTGGCAGTGCTCCACGTAAGCTAGCCGGGACCCTGGCCCATCACTTCCGGGTTGGCAGTGCTCCACGTAAGCTAGCCGGGACCCTGGCCCATCACTTCCGGGTTGGCAGTGCTCCACGTAAGCTAGCCGGGACCCTGGCCCATCACTTCCGGGTTGGCAGTGCTCCACGTAAGCTAGCCGGGACCCTGGCCCATCACTTCCGGGTTGGCAGTGCTCCACGTAAGCTAGCCGGGACCCTGGCCCATCACTCCCGGGTTGGCAGTGCTCCACGTAAGCTAGCCGGGACCCTGGCCCATCACTTCCGGGTTGGCAGTGCTCCACGTAAGCTAGCCGGGACCCTGGCCCATCACTCCCGGGTTGGCAGTGCTCCACGTAAGCTAGCCGGGACCCTGGCCCATCACTTCCGGGTTGGCAGTGCTCCACGTAAGCTAGCCGGGACCCTGGCCCATCACTCCCGGGTTGGCAGTGCTCCACGTAAGCTAGCCGGGACCCTGGCCCATCACTTCCGGGTTGGCAGTGCTCCACGTAAGCTAGCCGGGACCCTGGCCCATCACTCCCGGGTTGGCAGTGCTCCACGTAAGCTAGCCGGGACCCTGGCCCATCACTCCCGGGTTGGCAGTGCTCCACGTAAGCTAGCCGGGACCCTGGCCCATCACTTCCGGGTTGGCAGTGCTCCACGTAAGCTAGCCGGGACCCTGGCCCATCACTTCCGGGTTGGCAGTGCTCCACGTAAGCTAGCCGGGACCCTGGCCCATCACTTCCGGGTTGGCAGTGCTCCACGTAAGCTAGCCGGGACCCTGGCCCATCACTTCCGGGTTGGCAGTGCTCCACGTAAGCTAGCCGGGACCCTGGCCCATCACTTCCGGGTTGGCAGTGCTCCACGTAAGCTAGCCGGGACCCTGGCCCATCACTTCCGGGTTGGCAGTGCTCCACGTAAGCTAGCCGGGACCCTGGCCCATCACTTCCGGGTTGGCAGTGCTCCACGTAAGCTAGCCGGGACCCTGGCCCATCACTCCCGGGTTGGCAGTGCTCCACGTAAGCTAGCCGGGACCCTGGCCCATCACTCCCGGGTTGGCAGTGCTCCACGTAAGCTAGCCGGGACCCTGGCCCATCACTTCCGGGTTGGCAGTGCTCCACGTAAGCTAGCCGGGACCCTGGCCCATCACTCCCGGGTTGGCAGTGCTCCACGTAAGCTAGCCGGGACCCTGGCCCATCACTCCCGGGTTGGCAGTGCTCCACGTAAGCTAGCCGGGACCCTGGCCCATCACTTCCGGGTTGGCAGTGCTCCACGTAAGCTAGCCGGGACCCTGGCCCATCACTCCCGGGTTGGCAGTGCTCCACGTAAGCTAGCCGGGACCCTGGCCCATCACTTCCGGGTTGGCAGTGCTCCACGTAAGCTAGCCGGGACCCTGGCCCATCACTCCCGGGTTGGCAGTGCTCCACGTAAGCTAGCCGGGACCCTGGCCCATCACTCCCGGGTTGGCAGTGCTCCACGTAAGCTAGCCGGGACCCTGGCCCATCACTCCCGGGTTGGCAGTGCTCCACGTAAGCTAGCCGGGACCCTGGCCCATCACTCCCGGGTTGGCAGTGCTCCACGTAAGCTAGCCGGGACCCTGGCCCATCACTCCCGGGTTGGCAGTGCTCCACGTAAGCTAGCCGGGACCCTGGCCCATCACTCCCGGGTTGGCAGTGCTCCACGTAAGCTAGCCGGGACCCTGGCCCATCACTTCCGGGTTGGCAGTGCTCCACGTAAGCTAGCCGGGACCCTGGCCCATCACTCCCGGGTTGGCAGTGCTCCACGTAAGCTAGCCGGGACCCTGGCCCATCACTCCCGGGTTGGCAGTGCTCCACGTAAGCTAGCTGGGACCCTGGCCCCACGTATCACTGGCCCATCACGGGTTGGCAGTGCTCCACGTAAGCTAGCCGTGACCCTGGCCCATCACTTCCGGGTTGGCAGTGCTCCACGTAAGCTAGCCGGGACCCTGGCCCAGGGTTGGCAGTGCTCCACGTAAGCTAGCCGGGACCCTGGCCCATCACTCCCGGGTTGGCAGTGCTCCACGTAAGCTAGCCGGGACCCTGGCCCATCACTTCCGGGTTGGCAGTGCTCCACGTAAGCTAGCCGGGACCCTGGCCCATCACTTCCGGGTTGGCAGTGCTCCACGTAAGCTAGCCGGGACCCTGGCCCATCACTCCCGGGTTGGCAGTGCTCCACGTAAGCTAGCCGGGACCCTGGCCCATCACTCCCGGGTTGGCAGTGCTCCACGTAAGCTAGCCGGGACCCTGGCCCATCACTTCCGGGTTGGCAGTGCTCCACGTAAGCTAGCCGGGACCCTGGCCCATCACTCCCGGGTTGGCAGTGCTCCACGTAAGCTAGCCGGGACCCTGGCCCATCACTGCCGGGTTGGCCGTAAGCTAGCCGGGACCCTGGCCCATCACTCCCGGCAGTGCTCCACGTAAGCTAGCCGGGACCCTGGCCCATCACTCCCGGGTTGGCAGTGCTCCACGTAAGCTAGCCGGGACCCTGGCCCATCACTCCCGGGTTGGCAGTGCTCCACGTAAGCTAGCCGGGACCCTGGCCCATCACTTCCGGGTTGGCAGTGCTCCACGTAAGCTAGCCGGGACCCTGGCCCATCACTCCCGGGTTGGCAGTGCTCCACGTAAGCTAGCCGGGACCCTGGCCCATCACTCCCGGGTTGGCAGTGCTCCACGTAAGCTAGCCGGGACCCTGGCCCATCACTTCCGGGTTGGCAGTGCTCCACGTAAGCTAGCCGGGACCCTGGCCCATCACTCCCGGGTTGGCAGTGCTCCACGTAAGCTAGCCGGGACCCTGGCCCATCACTTCCGGGTTGGCAGTGCTCCACGTAAGCTAGCCGGGACCCTGGCCCATCACTCCCGGGTTGGCAGTGCTCCACGTAAGCTAGCCGGGACCCTGGCCCATCACTTCCGGGTTGGCAGTGCTCCACGTAAGCTAGCCGGGACCCTGGCCCATCACTTCCGGGTTGGCAGTGCTCCACGTAAGCTAGCCGGGACCCTGGCCCATCACTCCCGGGTTGGCAGTGCTCCACGTAAGCTAGCCGGGACCCTGGCCCATCACTTCCGGGTTGGCAGTGCTCCACGTAAGCTAGCCGGGACCCTGGCCCATCACTTCCGGGTTGGCAGTGCTCCACGTAAGCTAGCCGGGACCCTGGCCCATCACTTCCGGGTTGGCAGTGCTCCACGTAAGCTAGCCGGGACCCTGGCCCATCACTTCCGGGTTGGCAGTGCTCCACGTAAGCTAGCCGGGACCCTGGCCCATCACTCCCGGGTTGGCAGTGCTCCACGTAAGCTAGCCGGGACCCTGGCCCATCACTTCCCAGGGTTGGCAGTGCTCCACGTAAGCTAGCCGGAACCCTGGCCCATCACTTCCGGGTTGGCAGTGCTCCACGTAAGCTAGCCGGGACCCTGGCCCATCATTCCGGGTTGGCAGTGCTCCACGTAAGCTAGCCGGGACCCTGGCCCATCACTTCCGGGTTGGCAGTGCTCTACGTAAGCTAGCCGGGACCCTGGCGTATCACTCCCGGGTTGGCAGTGCTCCACGTAAGCTAGCCGGGACCCTGGCCCATCACTTCCGGGTTGGCAGTGCTCCACGTAAGCTAGCCGGGACCCTGGCCCATCACTCCCGGGTTGGCAGTGCTCCACGTAAGCTAGCCGGGACCCTGGCCAATCACTCCCGGGTTGGCAGTGCTCCACGTAAGCTAGCCGGGACCCCGGGTTGGCAGTGCTCCACGTGGCCCATCACTCCCGGGTTGGCAGTGCTCCACGTAAGCTAGCCGGGACCCTGGCCCATCACTTCCGGGTTGGCAGTGCTCCACGTAAGCTAGCCGGGACCCTGGCCCATCACTCCCGGGTTGGCAGTGCTCCACGTAAGCTAGCCGGGACCCTGGCCCATCACTCCCGGGTTGGCAGTGCTCCACGTAAGCTAGCCGGGACCCTGGCCCATCACTCCCGGGTTGGCAGTGCTCCACGTAAGCTAGCCGGGACCCTGGCCCATCACTCCCGGGTTGGCAGTGCTCCACGTAAGCTAGCCGGGACCCTGGCCCATCACTCCCGGGTTGGCAGTGCTCCACGTAAGCTAGCCGGGACCCTGGCCCATCACTCCCGGGTTGGCAGTGCTCCACGTAAGCTAGCCGGGACCCACTTCCGGGTTGGCAGTGGCAGTGCTCCACGTAAGCTAGCCGGGACCCTGGCCCATCACTTCCGGGTTGGCAGTGCTCCACGTAAGCTAGCCGGGACCCTGGCCCATCACTCCCGGGTTGGCAGTGCTCCACGTAAGCTAGCCGGGACCCTGGCCCATCACTCCCGGGTTGGCAGTGCTCCACGTAAGCTAGCCGGGACCCTGGCCCATCACTCCCGGGTTGGCAGTGCTCCACGTAAGCTAGCCGGGACCCTGGCCCATCACTTCCGGGTTGGCAGTGCTCCACGTAAGCTAGCCGGGACCCTGGCCCATCACTCCCGGGTTGGCAGTGCTCCACGTAAGCTAGCCGGGACCCTGGCCCATCACTCCCGGGTTGGCAGTGCTCCACGTAAGCTAGCCGGGACCCTGGCCCATCACTTCCGGGTTGGCAGTGCTCCACGTAAGCTAGCCGGGACCCTGGCCCATCATTCCGGGTTGGCAGTGCTCCACGTAAGCTAGCCGGGACCCTGGCCCATCACTTCCGGGTTGGCAGTGCTCCACGTAAGCTAGCCGGGACCCTGGCCCATCACTTCCGGGTTGGCAGTGCTCCACGTAAGCTAGCCGGGACCCTGGCCCATCACTTCCGGGTTGGCAGTGCTCCACGTAAGCTAGCCGGGACCCTGGCCCATCACTCCCGGGTTGGCAGTGCTCCACGTAAGCTAGCCGGGACCCTGGCCCATCACTTCCGGGTTGGCAGTGCTCCACGTAAGCTAGCCGGGACCCTGGCCCATCACTTCCGGGTTGGCAATGCTCCACGTAAGCTAGCCGGGACCCTGGCAGTGCTCATCACTTCCGGGTTGGCAGTGCTCCACGTAAGCTAGCCGGGACCCTGGCCCATCACTTCCGGGTTGGCAGTGCTCCACGTAAGCTAGCCGGGACCCTGGCCCATCACTCCCGGGTTGGCAGTGCTCCACGTAAGCTAGCCGGGACCCTGGCCCATCACTCCCGGGTTGGCAGTGCTCCACGTAAGCTAGCCGGGACCCTGGCCCATCACTCCCGGGTTGGCAGTGCTCCACGTAAGCTAGCCGGGACCCTGGCCCATCACTTCCGGGTTGGCAGTGCTCCACGTAAGCTAGCCGGGACCCTGGCCCATCACTTCCGGGTTGGCAGTGCTCCACGTAAGCTAGCCGGGACCCTGGCCCATCACTCCCGGGTTGGCAGTGCTCCACGTAAGCTAGCCGGGACCCTGGCCCATCACTCCCGGGTTGGCAGTGCTCCACGTAAGCTAGCCGGGACCCTGGCCCATCACTCCCGGGTTGGCAGTGCTCCACGTAAGCTAGCCGGGACCCTGGCCCATCACTTCCGGGTTGGCAGTGCTCCACGTAAGCTAGCAGGGACCCTGGCCCATCACTCCGGGTTGGCAGTGCTCCACGTAAGCTAGCCGGGACCCTGGCCCATCACTCCCGGGTTGGCAGTGCTCCACGTAAGCTAGCCGGGACCCTGGCCCATCACTCCCGGGTTGGCAGTGCTCCACGTAAGCTAGCCGGGACCCTGGCCCATCACTCCCGGCTAGCCGGGACCCTGGCCCATCACTCCCGGGTTGGCAGTGCTCCACGTAAGCTAGCCGGGACCCTGGCCCATCACTCCCGGGTTGGCAGTGCTCCACGTAAGCTAGCCGGGACCCTGGCCCATCACTCCCGGGTTGGCAGTGCTCCACGTAAGCTAGCCGGGACCCTGGCCCATCACTCCCGGGTTGGCAGTGCTCCACGTAAGCTAGCCGGGACCCTGGCCCATCACTCCCGGGTTGGCAGTGCTCCACGTAAGCTAGCCGGGACCCTGGCCCATCACTCCCGGGTTGGCAGTGCTCCACGTAAGCTAGCCGGGACCCTGGCCCATCACTCCCGGGTTGGCAGTGCTCCACGTAAGCTAGCCGGGACCCTGGCCCATCACTCCCGGGTTGGCAGTGCTCCACGTAAGCTAGCCGGGACCCTGGCCCATCACTCCCGGGTTGGCAGTGCTCCACGTAAGCTAGCCGGGACCCTGGCCCATCACTCCCGGGTTGGCAGTGCTCCACGTAAGCTAGCCGGGACCCTGGCCCATCACTCCCGGGTTGGCAGTGCTCCACGTAAGCTAGCCGGGACCCTGGCCCATCACTCCCGGGTTGGCAGTGCTCCACGTAAGCTAGCCGGGACCCTGGCCCATCACTCCCGGGTTGGCAGTGCTCCACGTAAGCTAGCCGGGACCCTGGCCCATCACTCCCGGGTTGGCAGTGCTCCACGTAAGCTAGCCGGGACCCTGGCCCATCACTCCCGGGTTGGCAGTGCTCCACGTAAGCTAGCCGGGACCCTGGCCCATCACTCCCGGGTTGGCAGTGCTCCACGTAAGCTAGCCGGGACCCTGGCCCATCACTCCCGGGTTGGCAGTGCTCCACGTAAGCTAGCCGGGACCCTGGCCCATCACTCCCGGGTTGGCAGTGCTCCACGTAAGCTAGCCGGGACCCTGGCCCATCACTCCCGGGTTGGCAGTGCTCCACGTAAGCTAGCCGGGACCCTGGCCCATCACTCCCGGGTTGGCAGTGCTCCACGTAAGCTAGCCGGGACCCTGGCCCATCACTCCCGGGTTGGCAGTGCTCCACGTAAGCTAGCCGGGACCCTGGCCCATCACTCCCGGGTTGGCAGTGCTCCACGTAAGCTAGCCGGGACCCTGGCCCATCACTCCCGGGTTGGCAGTGCTCCACGTAAGCTAGCCGGGACCCTGGCCCATCACTCCCGGGTTGGCAGTGCTCCACGTAAGCTAGCCGGGACCCTGGCCCATCACTCCCGGGTTGGCAGTGCTCCACGTAAGCTAGCCGGGACCCTGGCCCATCACTTCCGGGTTGGCAGTGCTCCACGTAAGCTAGCCGGGACCCTGGCCCATCACTTCCGGGTTGGCAGTGCTCCACGTAAGCTAGCCGGGACCCTGGCCCATCACTTCCGGGTTGGCAGTGCTCCACGTAAGCTAGCCGGGACCCTGGCCCATCACTTCCGGGTTGGCAGTGCTCCACGTAAGCTAGCCGGGACCCTGGCCCATCACTCCCGGGTTGGCAGTGCTCCACGTAAGCTAGCCGGGACCCTGGCCCATCACTCCCGGGTTGGCAGTGCTCCACGTAAGCTAGCCGGGACCCTGGCCCATCACTCCCGGGTTGGCAGTGCTCCACGTAAGCTAGCCGGGACCCTGGCCCATCACTTCCGGGTTGGCAGTGCTCCACGTAAGCTAGCCGGGACCCTGGCCCATCACTTCCCGGGTTGGCAGTGCTCCACGTAAGCTAGCCGGGACCCTGGCCCATCACTTCCGGGTTGGCAGTGCTCTACGTAAGCTAGCCGGGACCCTGGCCCATCACTTCCGGGTTGGCAGTGCTCCACGTAAGCTAGCCGGGACCCTGGCCCATCACTCCCGGGTTGGCAGTGCTCCACGTAAGCTAGCCGGGACCCTGGCCCATCACTCCCGGGTTGGCAGTGCTCCACGTAAGCTAGCCGGGACCCTGGCCCATCACTTCCGGGTTGGCAGTGCTCCACGTAAGCTAGCCGGGACCCTGGCCCATCACTCCCGGGTTGGCAGTGCTCCACGTAAGCTAGCCGGGACCCTGGCCCATCACTTCCGGGTTGGCAGTGCTCCACGTAAGCTAGCCGGGACCCTGGCCCATCACTCCCGGGTTGGCAGTGCTCCACGTAAGCTAGCCGGGACCCTGGCCCATCACTTCCGGGTTGGCAGTGCTCCACGTAAGCTAGCCGGGACCCTGGCCCATCACTCCCGGGTTGGCAGTGCTCCACGTAAGCTAGCCGGGACCCTGGCCCATCACTTCCGGGTTGGCAGTGCTCCACGTAAGCTAGCCGGGACCCTGGCCCATCACTTCCGGGTTGGCAGTGCTCCACGTAAGCTAGCCGGGACCCTGGCCCATCACTTCCGGGTTGGCAGTGCTCCACGTAAGCTAGCCGGGACCCTGGCCCATCACTCCCGGGTTGGCAGTGCTCCACGTAAGCTAGCCGGGACCCTGGCCCATCACTCCCGGGTTGGCAGTGCTCCACGTAAGCTAGCCGGGACCCTGGCCCATCACTTCCGGGTTGGCAGTGCTCCACGTAAGCTAGCCGGGACCCTGGCCCATCACTTCCGGGTTGGCAGTGCTCCACGTAAGCTAGCCGGGACCCTGGCCCATCACTTCCGGGTTGGCAGTGCTCCACGTAAGCTAGCCGGGACCCTGGCCCATCACTTCCGGGTTGGCAGTGCTCCACGTAAGCTAGCCGGGACCCTGGCCCATCACTTCCGGGTTGGCAGTGCTCCACGTAAGCTAGCCGGGACCCTGGCCCATCACTCCCGGGTTGGCAGTGCTCCACGTAAGCTAGCCGGGACCCTGGCCCATCACTTCCGGGTTGGCAGTGCTCCACGTAAGCTAGCCGGGACCCTGGCCCATCACTTCCGGGTTGGCAGTGCTCCACGTAAGCTAGCCGGGACCCTGGCCCATCACTTCCGGGTTGGCAGTGCTCCACGTAAGCTAGCCGGGACCCTGGCCCATCACTTCCGGGTTGGCAGTGCTCCACGTAAGCTAGCCGGGACCCTGGCCCATCACTCCCGGGTTGGCAGTGCTCCACGTAAGCTAGCCGGGACCCTGGCCCATCACTCCCGGGTTGGCAGTGCTCCACGTAAGCTAGCCGGGACCCTGGCCCATCACTTCCGGGTTGGCAGTGCTCCACGTAAGCTAGCCGGGACCCTGGCCCATCACTTCCGGGTTGGCAGTGCTCCACGTAAGCTAGCCGGGACCCTGGCCCATCACTTCCGGGTTGGCAGTGCTCCACGTAAGCTAGCCGGGACCCTGGCCCATCACTTCCGGGTTGGCAGTGCTCCACGTAAGCTAGCCGGGACCCTGGCCCATCACTCCCGGGTTGGCAGTGCTCCACGTAAGCTAGCCGGGACCCTGGTCCATCACTCCCGGGTTGGCAGTGCTCCACGTAAGCTAGCCGGGACCCTGGCCCATCACTTCCGGGTTGGCAGTGCTCCACGTAAGCTAGCCGGGACCCTGGCCCATCACTTCCGGGTTGGCAGTGCTCCACGTAAGCTAGCCGGGACCCTGGCCCATCACTTCCGGGTTGGCAGTGCTCCACGTAAGCTAGCCGGGACCCTGGCCCATCACTCCCGGGTTGGCAGTGCTCCACGTAAGCTAGCCGGGACCCTGGCCCATCACTCCCGGGTTGGCAGTGCTCCACGTAAGCTAGCCGGGACCCTGGCCCATCACTCCCGGGTTGGCAGTGCTCCACGTAAGCTAGCCGGGACCCTGGCCCATCACTCCCGGGTTGGCAGTGCTCCACGTAAGCTAGCCGGGACTCTGGCCAAAAACTTGTAAATTCTTATTTACTATTAGTCATGAACACCTGAAACTTTCATGTGACATCAGTTACGTATAAGACCGTGTTTCATAACTGACAAGACGCTGGCAAGTTTCCACATCACTGCGACCGTGTTTCATAACTGACAAGACGCTGGCAAGTTTCCACATCACTGCGACCGTGTTTCATAACTGACAAGACGCTGGCAAGTTTCCACATCACTGCGACCGTGTTTCATAACTGACAAGACGCTGGCAAGTTTCCACATCACTGCCACCGTGTTTCATAACTGACAAGACGCTGGCAAGTTTCCACATCACTGCGACCGTGTTTCATAACTGACAAGACGCTGGCAAGTTTCCACATCACTGCCACCGTGTTTCATAACTGACAAGACGCTGGCAAGTTTCCACATCACTGCGACCGTGTTTCATAACTGACAAGACGCTGGCAAGTTTCCACATCACTGCGACCGTGTTTCATAACTGACAAGACGCTGGCAAGTTTCCACATCACTGCGACCGTGTTTCATAACTGACAAGACGCTGGCAAGTTTCCACATCACTGCCACCGTGTGTCATAACTGACAAGACGCTGGCAAGTTTCCACATCACTGCGACCGTGTTTCATAACTGACAAGACGCTGGCAAGTTTCCACATCACTGCCACCGTGTTTCATAACTGACAAGACGCTGGCAAGTTTCCACATCACTGCCATGTTCAGTAATGTGGTGGTAGTCCAAGGTATCCACCTCACTATTAATGTCAAAATTTTATCAATCAGATTAAACTATGCACACAGTAGAAGTGTTTCAACTTTGGAAACAACAAAATTAAAGTGTTACTTAGCTATAGACTCGACCCTCATCGCCATCCTAGCTAATCTATTTGTCTTGACCAACAAACCTAACCCAGTTGAGTCATCTGGATACGATACGTGTTGGAAATGCATGAAAGTCTTAAAGTTTGGGACATTTTTAACACCAACAACGTAGAACCTACTGTTAAATTTATTGTTGAAAAAAAATATACCTCTTACATTGTCTCAAATACCTCTTACATTGTCTCAAATACCTCTTACATTGTCTCAAATACCTCTTACATTGTCTCAAATACCTCTTACACTGTCTCAAATACCTCTTACATTGTCTCAAATACCTCTTACACTGTCTCAAATACCTCTTACACTGTCTCAAATACCTCTTACATTGTCTCAAATACCTCTTACATTGTCTCAAATACCTCTTACACTGTCTCAAATACCTCTTACATTGTCTCAAATACCTCTTACATTGTCTCAAATACCTCTTACACTGTCTCAAATACCTCTTACATTGTCTCAAATACCTCTTACATTGTCTCAAATACCTCTTACACTGTCTCAAATACCTCTTACACTGTCTCAAATACCTCTTACATTGTCTCAAATACCTCTTACACTGTCTCAAATACCTCTTACATTGTCTCAAATACCTCTTACACTGTCTCAAATACCTCTTACACTGTCTCAAATACCTCTTACACTGTCTCAAATACCTCTTACACTGTCTCAAATACCTCTTACAATGTTTCAAATATCGCTTACACTATCTCAAATACCTCTTACATTGTCTCAGATACTTCTTACATTGTCTCAAATACCTCTTACATTGTCTCAAATACTTCACTCAAGGAGAAAGATCTAGGAGTGAGTATAATACCGAGTACGTCGCCAGAAGTACACATTAACCATATAACTGCTGCTGCACATGGGTGCCTGCCAAACCTGAGAATAGCGTTACGGTACCTTAGTAAGGAGTCGCTCAAGACTATACACTGTACGTCAGGCCCATACTGGAGTACGCAACACCAGTTTGGAACCCACACCTGGTTAAGCACCTCAAGAAATTAGAGAAAATTCAAAGGCTTGCAACAAGGCTGATTCCAAAGCGAAGGGGAATGTCCTACGAAGAAACGTTAAGGGAAATCGGTCTGACAACACAGGAGGACAGGAGGGTCAGAATGTGTCCGTTTACACGGACACATTCACTCAAGGCATGCAATAGCTAGTAAGGCCCTTGCGGGCCTCTACAAGCTGAAACATGCCTCTCAACGCACCAAACTACACCTCTGCAAATCCCTAATACGTCTTGTGATAACTTACTCTCCTCTAGCCCTCTCTCTTGCAGCAAAAACAAACTTACTTAAACTGCAGCGTGTCCAGAACAAGGAGCTGCGCTGGGTGTTTGATGTCAGATGGGAGGACTTCGCCACAAGCGAGTCTCTCCATGCCCAATTAGACATCCCTGCGCTGAATCTGTACTGGAAGACGCTCAGTGACAGACAGATAGACAAACTTGAGACACGACATGACTACTGGACCTCTCTCCTTGATGAAGACATTCGCAGACCCACAAACCAACACAACCTTTTCTACTCCTTGCATGATCCTGCTCCTAACCCTATTTACAAATAACCTTGGATTCCCTGACAGGTACCTTCTATGACAGGTACCATTCTCTGACCCACATTGGCCTTAGCTTTTGGGTTAAGACATGGCTCAGTTCTACACTCCTCTCTAGCGCTAAACGTCGCATGTCCCTTCTCCCTGCTCACCCCTCCGGAGTCCCAACAGAAGAGCCTGAATTTCTCTTCTCAATATCTGTCCCACGATCTCCTTCGCTGCTGGGTTAAGCCCTGGCTCTATTTCTACGACTAAGAACACTCCTCTCCAGCACTATTCTTTGTCTGTCCCGTCTTCCCCGCTCATCCCATTTGGGATCTTACGTGAACTTTCGTTCGTTCGTTCGTACTTCAACTCCATATTGTTTCAGACTATGGAACAATACTCTTCTCCAGACTGAGGGACTGACAACCTCAAAACTTCAAGGGTGATGGACTGATTACATCGTTTTCAAGTATCTTCTGCTTCTATCAACTTTTCTGTACTCGACTGAAGAAGCCTACTGTCTAGGCGAAACGTTTCGAAATAAAGATACCTAACTGTTGCATATGTTTCTTACCTAACAACCTGTCGGTATTTTATACCATTTTAATGATAAAGCTCATGGAGCAGGGAGAGGGAGGACTCAGTAGCGGTCAGTGAAGTGGCGGGGCCAGGAGCTGAGTCTTGACCCCTGCAACCACAATTATGTGAAGACAATTAGGCGAGTACCATGGTAGTAATAACACCAAGGCATTAATAACACCATGGTAGTAATAACACCATGGTAGCAATAACATGGTAGTAATAACACCAAGGTAGTAATAACACCATGGTAGTAATAACACCATGGTAGCAATAACACCATGGTGGTAATAACACCAAGATAGTAATAACACCATGGTAGTATTAACACTATGGTAGTAATAACACCACAATAGTAAAAACACAATGGTAGTAATGGCACCATAGAAATAATAAGGCCATGGAAGCAATAACACGGAAATAACATCATGGTAGTAATAACACCAAGGAAGAAATAAAAACATGGTAGTAATAATACCATCTAAGTAAAAAGACAATGGTAGTAATAACACCATGGGAGTGATAACACAATGATAGTAATAACGCCATGGTAGTAATAACACGATTGAAGTAATAACACAATGGTAATAATAACACCATGGTAGTAATAACACCATGGTAGTAATAACATCATGGTAGTAATAACACAATGGAAGTAATAACACCATGGTAGCAATAACACCATGGTAGTAACAACATCATAGTAGTAATAACACCATGGTAGTTTTAACACAATGGTAGTAATAACACCATGGTAGTAATAACACCATGGTAGTAATAACATTATAGTAGTAATACCATGGTAGTTTTAACACAATGGTAGTAATAACACAACTGTAGTAATAACACCATGGTAGCATTAACACCATGGTAGTAAATCATCATAGTAGTAATAACACCATGGTAATAATAACACCATGGTAGTAATAACAACATGGCAGTAATAACACCATGGCAGTAATAACACCATGGTAGTAATAACACCATGGTAGTAATAACATTATAGTAGTAATAACACCATGGTAATAACACCATGGTAATAATAACACCATGGTAATAACACCATGGTAGTAATAACATCATGGTAGTAATAACACAATGGAAGTAATAACACCATGGTAGTAATAACACCATGGTAGTAATAACACGATTGAAGTAATAACACAATGGTAATAATAACACCATGGTAGTAATAACACCATGGTAGTAATAACATCATGGTAGTAATAACATCATGATAGTAATAACACAATGTAAGTAATAACACCAAGGTAGTAATAACACAACGGTAGTAACAACATCATAGTAGTAATAACACAATGGTAATAATAACACCATGGTAGTAATAACATTATAGTAATAACACCATGGTAATAATAACACAACTGTATTAATAACACCATGGTAGTATTAACACCATGGTAATAAAACATCATAGTAGTAATAACACCATGGTAATAATAACACCATGGTAGTAATAACAACATGGTAGTAATAACACCATGGTAGTAATAACATCATGGTAGTAATAACACCATAGTAGTGATAATACCATGGTAGTAATAACACAATGGTAGTAAAAACATCATAGTAGTAATAACACCATGGTAATAATAACACATGGTAATAATAACATCATGGTAGTAATAACATGGTAGTAATAATACCATGGTAGTAATAACACAACGGTAGTAAAAACATCATGGTAGTAATAACACAATGGAAGTAATAACACCATGGTAGCAATAACACCATGGTAGTAACAACATCATAGTAGTAATAACACCATGGTAGTTTTAACACAATGGTAGTAACAACACCATGGTAGTAATAACACCATGGTAGTAATAACATTATAGTAGTAATAACACCATGGTAGTTTTAACACAATGGTAGTAATAACACAACTGTAGTAATAACACCATGGTAGCATTAACACCATGGTAGTAAATCATCATAGTAGTAATAACACCATGGTAATAATAACACCATGGTAGTAATAACAACATGGCAGTAATAACACCATGGTAGTAATAACACCATGGTAGTAATAACACCATGGTAGTAATAACATTATAGTAGTAATAACACCATGGTAATAATAACACCATGGTAATAATAACACCATGGTAATAATAACACCATGGTAGTAATAACATCATGGTAGTAATAACACAATGGAAGTAATAACACCATGGTAGTAATAACACCATGGTAGTAATAACACGATTGAAGTAATAACACAATGGTAATAATAACACCATGGTAGTAATAACACCATGGTAGTAATAACATCATGGTAGTAATAACACAATGTAAGTAATAACACCAAGGTAGTAATAACACAACGGTAGTAACAACATTATAGTAGTAATAATACAATGGTAATAATAACACCATGGTAGTAATAACATTATAGTAGTAATAACACCATGGTAGTAATAACACAACTGTATTAATAACACCATGGTAGTATTAACACCATGGTAATAAAACATCATAGTAGTAATAACACCATTGTAATAATAACACCATGGTAGTAATAACAACATGGTAGTAATGACACCATAGTAGTGATAATACCATGGTAGTAATAACACAATGGTAGTAAAAACATCATAGTAGTAATAACACCATGGTAATAATAACACCATGGTAGTAATAACAACATGGTAGTAATAACACCATAGTAGTGATAATACCATGGTAGTAATAACACCATGGTAGTAATAACATCATGGTAGTAATAACACAATGGTAGTAAAAACATCATAGTAGTAATAACACCATGGTAATAATAACACATGGTAGTAATGACATCATGGTAGTAATAACATGGTAGTAATAATACCATGGTAGTAATAACACAACGGTAGTAATAACACCATGGTAGTAATAACACAATGGTAGTAATAATACCATGGTATTAATAACACAATGGTAGTAATAACACAATGATAGTAATAACATCATGGTAGTAATAACAACATGGTAGTAATAACACCATGGTAGTAATAACACCATAGTAGTAATAATACCATGGTAATAACACCATGGTAATATCATGGTAGTAATAACAACATGGTAGTAATAACACCATGGTAGTAATAGCACCATAGTAGTAATAACACCAGGGTAATAATACCATCATGGTAGTAATAACATCATGGTAGTAATAACACCATGACAGTAATTTTTACTATGAGAGAAAATTTGCTTAATAAAAATGTCAGACTGAAATTTGCACATTTGAAAGCGAGTGTTTTAATAAAGACACCAATAATAAAATTTTGAAGCCGATCAAAGTAAAAACATTCGCCGTTAATTGATCTGATTCCAACGATTCTATTTTTTTCTTAACTATATAAGTAAAAGTTAATATTTGGAGGAGGTGAGACTAAACCCGCAGTTTATCGTAGATATTATACAATGTAACTTCAGTAATATTTTGAAGCTAATAGCTACTTATTGAATAAATAAATGAATATCACTATTCAATAAAAGTGGCAATTTGGGAATTATGTCAGCCAGTGGCAGTGGTGGTGATAATTTGAAGGCGATCACGTGAGTCATAACGTAACGTAACATAACGTAACCGATTTCATTTTTTTTTCTTGTTTTGAAATTTAACTTCAAGAGAATTGCCACAAGGCAACCTACACATGATAACCACTATCCTGACCCAGTGATGCGTCACCTACCCTGACCCAGTGATGCGTCACCTACCCTGACCCAGTGATGCGTCACCCATCCTGACCCAGTGATGCGTCACCTACCCTGACCCAGTGATGCGTCACCCATCCTGACCCAGTGATGCGTCACCCATCCTGACCCAGTGATGCATCACCCATCCTGACCCAGTGATGCGTCACCCACCCTGACCCAGTGATGCGTCACCCACCCTGACCCAGTGATGCGTCACCCATCCTGACCCAGTGATGCGTCACCCATCCTGACCCAGTGATGCGTCACCCATCCTGACCCAGTGATGCATCACCCATCCTGACCCATTGATGCGTCACCCATCCTGAATAAATGATGCGTAAACCCATCATGACCAAGTGATGCGGCACCCATTCTGACCCAGTGATGCGGCACCCATTCTGACCCAGTGATGCGTCACCCATCCTGACCCAGTGATGCATCACCCATCCCGACCCAGTGATACATCACCCATCCTGACCCAGTGATACATCACCCATCCTGACAAAGTGATGCATCACCCATCCTGACCCAGTGATGCATCACCCATCCTGACCCAGTGATGCATCACCCATCCTGACCCAGTCATAAATCAGCCATCCTGATCCAGTGATACATCACCCATCCTGACCCAGTGATGAGTCGCCAATCTTGATCCAGTGATGCATAACCCATCCTGACCCAGTGATGCGTCAACCATCCTGACCCAGTGATGCATCACCGATCCTGACCCAGTGATGCATCACCCATCCTGACCCAGTGACACCTCACCCATCTGGATCCAGTGATGCACCACCCATCCTGACCCAGTGATACATCACCCATCCTCACCCAGTGACGCGTCCACTATCCTGACCCAGTGATATATCACCAATCCTGACCCAGTGATACATCACCCATCTTGACCCAGTGATACATCACCCATCCTGACCCAGTGATACATCACCCATCCTGACCCAATGATACATCACCCACCCTCGCCCAGTTATACATCACCCATCCTGACCCTGTGATGAATCACCCATCCTGACCCAGTGATACATCACCCATCCTGACCCAGTGATACATCACCCATCCTGACCCAGTGATGCATCACCCATCCTGACCCAGTGATGTATCACCCATCCTGACCCAGTGATACATCACCCATCCTGACCCAGTGATGCATCGCCCATCTTGACCCAGTGATGCGTCTCCTATCCTGACCCAGTGATACATCACGCATTCTGACCCAGTGATGCATCACCCATTATGACACTTGACACATCACCCATCCTGACCCAGTGATACACAACCCAACCTGACCCAGTGATGCATCACCCATTATGACACAGTGACACATCACCCATCCTGACACAGGGATGCATCACCCATCCTGACATAGTGATGCGTCACCCATCCTGACCCAGTGATGCATCACCCATCCTGACCCAGTGATACATCACCCATGATGACCGAGTGATACATGACCCATCCAGACCTAGTGATACATCACCCATCCTGACCCATTGATGCGTCACCTATCCTGACCCAGTTATGCATCACCCATCCTGACCCAGTGATACATCACCTAACCTGACCCAGTGATATATCACCAATCCTGACCCAGTGATATATCACCAATCCTGACCCAGTGATACATCACCCATTCTGACCCAGTGATACATCTCTCATCCTGACCCAATGATACATCACCCACCCTGGCCCAGTTATACATCACCCATCCTGACCCTGTGATGAGTCACCCATCCTGACCCAGTGATACATCACCCATCTTGACCCAGTGATACATCACACATCCTGACCCAGTGATATATCACACATCCTGACCCAGTGATGCATCACCCATCCTGACCCAATGATGCATCACCCATCCTGATCCAATGATACATCACCCATCCTGACCCAGTGATGCATCACCCATTATGACACAGTGACACAACTTTCATCCTGACACAGGGATGCGTCACCCATCCTGACCCAGTGATGCATCACCCATCCTGACCCAGTGATACATCACCTATCCTGACCCAGTGATATGTCACTGTTATGCAGGGTTCTGCATGACATTGTAAAGTATATACAGGGGAGAAGTGTGCCATAATAGTATGAATGTTATAATTGTAAAGAATAATTTTATAATTCATAATGTGCATTTGGGGGCACTGTAAAGTACTCTAACTGTAATTATAAAGAAATCCTGCTAGGTAGGTATTTTCCAACTGTGTTTGGGTAAGCGGAGTAAGCGTGGCTGGGGGTCACGTGGAGTCAGCATGGTGTGGAGGCTGGTGTCGGAGATGCTGTGTATTTAACCTAAGTTTGTAGTTGTGTACTCCTTTTGTTTAGCTAACTCAGGCCATAGGCTCTTCTATGGCTTACCTGTATGCTCACCTAGGCTCTGACATGGTCAGGGTGCTGTGGGATGAGTGAGGAAATAAGAAATGGGGTTGGTAGTGGAAGTGACGGCTTGACGCTGACTAGGCCTATTGGTTATAGTGGCTGGACCTCCAGCCAGCTGTTTCTTGTGTAACATCATTTTGGCGTTTAGGATAGAAGATAGATTAAGGTGTTTCTAGAGTGTGTATATAGTGCTATGTTGAATAAAAAGATACATTTTCCTAACAAAGATTTTTGCCTAACCCTCTGTTAACCAACCCATTGAAGTAACGAATACTGGTTTAGCGCTTTCTGTTTTGACTGGGATAGCCCTGGGTGGCCTGTTTATGCTTGAGATGTGTGCAACTTTTACATTTGTCCTTAGGCAAGGCTCTAGCCCTGACCCAGTGATACATCACCCATCCTGACCCAGAAATACATCACCCATCCTGACCCAATGATACATCACACACCCTGGCCCAGTTATACATCACCCATCCTGACCCAGGGATGCATCACCAATACTGACCCAGTGATACATAACCTACCCTAACCCAGTGATACATCACCCACCATGATCCAGTGATGACTCTCCCATCTGGACCCAGTGATGCGTCACCCATCCTGACCCAGAGATGCATCACCCATCCTGACCCAGTGATACATCACCCATCCTGACCCAGTTACACATCACCCATCCTGACCCAGATAGTATCACCCATCCTGACCCAGTAATACATCACACATCCTGATGCAGTGATACATCACCCATCCTGACCCAGTGATACATCACCCACCCGGACCCAGATAGTATCACCCATCCTGACCCAGTAATACATCACACATCCTGATGCAGTGATACATCACCCATCCTGACTCAGTGATGCATCACCCATCCTGACCCAGTGATGTGTCACCCATCATGACTCAGTGATGCGTCACACATCCTGACCCAGTGATGCATCACCCACCCTGACCCAGTGATGCGTTAACCATCCTGATCCAGTGATGCGTCACCCATCCTGACCCAGTGATGCGTCACGAATCCTGA
The DNA here is from genome assembly GCF_038502225.1 of Cherax quadricarinatus. Lineage (NCBI taxonomy): Eukaryota > Metazoa > Arthropoda > Malacostraca > Decapoda > Parastacidae > Cherax > Cherax quadricarinatus. The sequence continues at coordinate 64,815,080 of NC_091297.1, read as the reverse complement.
CACTGTGATGCGTCACCCATCCTGACCCAGTGGTGAGTCACCCACCCTGACCCAGTGATGCGTCACCCATCCTCACCCAGTGACGCGTCACCCACCCTGACCCAGTGATACGTCACCCTCCCTGACCTAGTGATGCGTCATCCATCCTGACTCAGTGATGCATCACCCATCCTGACCAGTGATACGTCACCCACCCTGTCCAAGCGATACGTCACCCACCCTGACACAGTGATGCGTCACCCATCCTGACCCAGTGATGCATCACCCACCCTGACCCAAAGATGCGCCACCCACACTGACCCAGTGATGCATCACCCATCCTCACGCAGTGATACGTCACCCACCCTGACCCAGTGATGAGTCACACACCCTGACCCATTGATGCTTCACCCATCCTGACCCAGTGATGCATCACCCACCCTGACCCAGTGATGCATCACATACCCTGACCCATTGATGCATCACCCACCCTGACCAAGTGATGCCTAGCCCACCCTGAACCAGTGATGCGTCACCCATCCTGGCCCAGTAATGTGTCACCCATCCTGACCCAGTGATGCATCACCCACCCTGACCCAGTGATGCGTCACCCACCCTCACCCAGTGATGCGTCACCAATCCTGACCCAGTGATGCGTCACCCACGCTGATCCAGTGATGCGTCACCCATCTTGATCCAGTGATGCGTCACCAACCCTGATCCAGTGATCCGTCACCCACCCTTACCCAGTGATGCGTCACCCATCCTGACTCAGTGATGCATCACCCATCCTGTCCCAGTGATGCGTCCCCCATCCTGACCCAGTGATGCATCACCCTCCCTGACCCAGTGATGAGTCACACACCCTGACCCAGTGATGCTTCACCCATCCTGACCCAGTGATGCATCACCCACCCTGACCCAGTGATGCATCACATACCCTGACCCATTGATGCATCACCCACCCTGACCAAGTGATGCCTAGCCCACCCTGACCCAATGATGCGTCACCCATCCTGGCCCAGTAATGCATCACCCATCCTGACCCAGTGATGCATCACCCACCCTGACCCAGTGATGCGTCACCCACCTTCACCCAGTGATGCGTCACCCATCCTGACCCAGTGATGCGTCACCCACACTGATCCAGTGATGCTTCACCCATCTTGATCCAGTGATGCGTCACCAACCCTGATCCAGTGAACCGTCACCCACCCTGACCCAGTGATGCGTCAACGATCCTGACCCAGTGATGCATCACCCATCCTGTCCCAGTGATGCGTCCCCCATCCTGACCCCGTGATGCATCACCCTCCCTGACCCAGTGATGCATCACCCATCCTGACCCATTGATGCGTCACGTGCCCTGACCCAGTGATGCGTCACCCATCCTGAACCAGTGATGCGTTAACCACCCTGACCCAGTGATGCGTCACCCACCCTGACCCAGTGATGCGTCACCCATCCTGACCCAGTGATGCGTCACCCACCCTAAACGAGTGATGCGTCACCCAACCTGGCCCAGTGATGCGTCACCCACCCTGACCCAGTGATGCGTCACCCATCCTGACCCAGTGATGTGTCACCCATCTTGACCTAATTATGCGTCATCCACCCTGACCCAGTGATGCGTCACCCATCATGACCCAGTGATGCGTCACCCACCCTAAACGAGTGATGCGTCACCCAACCTGGCCCAGTGATGTGTCACCCACCCTGACCCAGTGATGCATCACCCATCATGACCCAGTGATGCGTCACCCACCCTGACCCAGTGATGTGCCACCTTTCATGACCCAGTGATGCGTCACACACCCTGACCCAGTGATGCATCACCCATCATAACCCAGTGATGTGTCACCCACACTAACCCAGTGATGCATCACCCGTCCTGACCCAATGATGCGTCACCCACCCTGAAACAGTGATGCGTCACCAATCATGACCCAATGATGCGTCACCTACCCTGACCAAGTGATGCATCACCCAACCTGACCCAGTGATGCGTCACCCACCCTGACACAGTGATGCATCACCCACCATGACCCAGTGATGCATCACCCACCCTGGCCCAGTGACGTGCCACCTATCATGACCCAGTGATGCGTCATCCACCCTGACCCAGTGATGTGTCACCCATCATGACCCAGTGAAGCATAACCCACCCTGACCCAGTGATGCATCACCCATCATTACCCAGTAATGCGTCACCCACCCAGACCCAGTGATGCGTCACCCACCCTGACCCAGTGATGCATCACCCATCCTGAAGCAGTGATGCATCACCCACCCTGATCCAGTGAGGCATGACCCATCATGACGCAGTGATGCATCACGCACACTGACCCAGTGATGCGTCACACATCCTGACCCAGTGAAGCGTCACCCAACCTGACACAGTGATGCGTCACCCACCCTGACCCTGTGATGCGTCACGCATCATGACCCAGTGATGTCTCACCACCCTGACCTAGTGACGCATCATCCATCATGACCCAGTGATACGACACCCACACTGACGGAGTGATGCATCACCCACTCTGACCCTGACCCAGTGATGCGTCACCCACCCTGACCCAGTGATGCGTCACTCACCCTGACCCAGTGATGCGTCACCCATCCTGACCCAGTGAAGCATCACCCATCCTGACCCAGTGATGCGTCACCCACCCTGACCCAGTGACGCGCCACCCACCCTGGCCCAGTGATGCATCACCTATCCTGACTCAGTGATGCATCACCCATCCTGACCCATTGATGCGTCACGCGCCCTGACACAGTGATGCGTCACCAATCCTGACCCAGTGATGCGTTACCCACCTTGACCCTTCTTCTTCTTCTTCGAGGACGACGAGAGCTGTTGTAAGATGGGAAGGAAGAATAAGGAAGGATGGAAATAACTGGAAAAGGATGGGGAGGGGGGGGGGAAGAGGAGGAATCAAGGCAAGTGGCCCAACCACTTTGGGACATGTGGTACAAAAGTACTGGAGACGTAGATAGAGAGGCTTGACTGATGTCATTGCTTGGCTCACTAGGAGAGGATGGCGAAGGCAGCGGTAGGAGCTGGGAGTGTTAGAAGGCAGCAAGCAGGATGAGCTGGTTATGGTCTTAAACCGTTTATCAGTGCGGTATATTGTTTTCGAGAGAGTTGTATCACACTTATGGGAGAGCTGTAGTAGTATTCGTTGGGTTGGAGGTGGTGGAGTATCTGGTTGTAGGTAGGGAATGGTCTTTCTTCGCTTTGGTACGATACAGTGTTGCCTTGGAGATGTTGGATGAGTTCTAGACGAGTCATGCTTGCAGGGTATAGCCTCGTGGTGTAGAATACGAGTCCTTTGTGTTTAAAGCATGGTGTTCCAGGTAATCGACGTGAGCTAAGTAGAGAAGGCGGTGGTGGAGTAGAGGAAGGTGGTGTTGCTTCGTTTTCAACTTCAGTAGACGAATTAGAAGATGTTTCTGGTGGTAAGGCTTCTGATTGGTTGGATTCAGTGAGAGGTGGTGGCGGTGGAGGCTTCTCATTGGTCGTTGTTGGACTGACGTCACTAGTTGGTGGTGTTGATGGGACTTCTGCAGAAGAGTTGGCGATTAAGTTTTTGGTGAATTTGAGAATTTCTTCAGAAGGTGGAGATGCTGGAAATGTAAATGAAGGCATGTTATTTAATGCAAATAACTCGTTGATGGTAGAGTTAAATGATCCAGGTACAGCCATGTTCTGCATGTGAGCGTATAGTAAGCAGTAGTGGATCTTGGTTACGTCACATGTTGGAGGAGTGATGATGGTGGAGGCGGGCTGAGTAGATGCTTGAAGTAATTTTGTAGTGTTTGCTTGTATCTTTGCAATTGCTGCATACGTTGGTGTGTTGCTTGTAGGTTTTTTCTTTGCTGCATCTTGTGTTTTCTTCATAATATCCTTTCTTGTAAGACATTTTGCTGCCAGTGTATGGTGGTCATTACTCTTGCAGTTTAAGCACGCTGGTTGTGTTGGAGTAGCAGCGGTGCAGGAACTGAAGGCGTGTCCCTCACTACCACATGTAGTGCAGAACTTCTTGTCTTTTACTGGACATGCTTTGGTGGTGTGATGGTATGAATAACAGTTCCAGCAATGTTGGATGTAGTGATATCTCTCTGCTTCAATGTAGGTAGGACTGATATAGTAGTAGTAGACAGCAAGACCTTCGTTCAGTGCAGTGGCAGCCATGTTCACGTCGGTGAAGGTGACCTTGAGCATGGACGTTGCATTTGGGATTTTTGTAATGCTGTCAACAGTAGCCCAAGTATTTTGCGTCTCGATGGATGACTTGAGTTCAGCAGTTGATTGAGAAGTCAGAATCTTGTCAAGTTTTTTAAGGAATACTGATTTCATTGCCCTGAGGGCAGGAGATGATGTAACAGTAAACCCTTGAGCAGTAAGAGTAGTGGTGGCTTCTGTAGTGAGTAGCTTCTCTGCTTCAGCATCATCGTGACACACAACAATGAATGCTTCTTTCATGGACAATATGGTGTTGAATTTTACTTGCAGTGCTCCTTGAACAATAGTTGCAAGAGCAATCTTCGTTGAATCATCAACGGTACCGTTTGTTGGTTTGATCTTTACACGATCTGCGTAGCTCATCGTGTAAGTCAAGGCGATGGTAAAGGTTCCCCTCCCCAACGGGGATCGTAGGGAGACAGAGTAAGGAGAACTGCTATGACCTGCCTGGGCGAGAGTCAAGAGCAGAATCCTATTTCTCTTTTATTTGTGTTGTCTTGTCTTCAACCTTGACCGAGTGATGTGTCACCCATCTTGACCCATTGATGCTTCACCCACCCTGACCCAGTGATGCGTAACCCATCATGACCCAGTGATGCGTCACCCACCTTGTCCCAGTGATGCATCACCCATCATGACCCAGTGATGCGTCACCCACCCTGACCCAGTGATGCATAACCCATCCTGACCCAGTGATGTGTCACCTACCCTGACCCAGTGATGCATCACCCATCATCACCCAGTGATGCATCAAGCATCATGACCCAGTGATACGTCACCCACCCTGGCCTAATGATACATCACCCATCATGACCCAGTGAAGCGTTACCCACCCTGACACTGTGATGCGTCACCCACCCTGACCCAGTGATGCGTCACGCATCATGACCCAGTGATGCATCACCCATCATGACCCAGTCATGAGTCACCCACCCTGACCCAATGATGCGTCTCCCATCATGACCCAGTAATGCGTCACCCACCCTGACCCAGTGATGCATCACCCACCCTGACCCAGTGATGCGTCACCCATCCTGACCCAGTGATGCATCATCCACACCGACCCAGTGATGCATCACCCATCCTGACACAATGATGCATCACCCATCCTGACCCAGTGATGCATCACCCATCCTGACCCAGTGACGCGACACCCATCCTGACCCAGTGATGCATCACCCACCCTGACCCAGTGATGCATCACCCATCGTGACCCAGTGATGCGTCACCCATCCTGACACAGTGATGCGTCACCCATCATGACCCAGTGATGCGTCACCCACCCTGACCCAGTTATGCGTCATCCATCATGACCCAATGATGCGTCACCCACCCTGACCCAGTGATGTGTCACGCATCATGACCCAGTGATGCGCCACCCATCCTGACGCAGCGATGCATCACCCATCCTGATCCTGTGATGCGTCACCGATCCTGACTCAGTGATGTATCACCATTCCTGACCTAGTGATGCATCACCCATCCTGACCCAGTGATGCATCACCCATCGTGACCCAGTGATTCGTCACCCATCCTGACACAGTGATGCGTCACCCATCATGAAACAGTGACGCGACACCCATCCTGACCCAGTGATGCATCACCCACCCTGACCCAGTGATGCATCACCCATCATGACCCAGTGATGCGTCACCCACCCTGACCCAGTTATGCGTCATCCATCATGACCCAATGATGCGTCACCCACCCTGACCCAGTGATTTGTCACGCATCATGACCCAGTGATGCGCCACCCATCCTGACGCAGCGATGCGTCACCCATCCTGATCCTGTGATGCGTCACCGATCCTGACTCAGTGATGTATCACCTTTCCTGACCTAGTGATGCATCACCCATCCTGACCCAGTGATGCATCACCCATCGTGACCCATTGATTCGTCACCCATCCTGACACAGTGATGCGTCACCTATCATGAAACAGTGACGCGACACCCATCCTGACCCAGTGATGCATCACCCACCCTGACCCAGTGATGCATTACCCATCGTGACCCAGTGATGCGTCACCCATCCTGACACAGTGATGCGTGACCCATCATGACCCAGTGATGCGTCACCCACCCTGACCCAGTGATGCGTCACCCAACCTGACACAGTGATGTGTCACGCATCATGACTCAGTGATGCGCCACCCATCCTGACGCAGCGATGCGTCACCCATCCTGATCCTGTGATAAGTCACGAACCCTGACCCAGTCAAGCGTCACCCATCCTGACCCAGTGATGCGTCACCGATCCTGACTCAGTGATGTATCACCCTTCCTGACCTAGTGATGCATCACCCATCCTGACCCAGTGATGTGTCACCTATCCTCACGCAGATATGCGTCACCCACCCTCACCCAGTGATGCGTCACCCATCCTGACCCAGTGATGCGTCACCCATCCTGACCCAGCGATGCGTCACCCATCCTGACCCAGTGATGCATCACCCATCCTGACCGAGTGATGCATCACCCTAACTGACCCAGTGATGCATCACCCACCCTGACCTAGTGATGCGTCACCCATCCTGACCCAGTGATGCGTCACCCATCCTGACCCAGTGATGCGTCACCCACCCTGACCCAGAGATGGGTCATCCATACTGACCAGTGATGCGTCACCCACCCTGATGCAGTGAAGCATCACCCATCCTGACACTGCAATGCATCACCCATCCTGACCCAGTGGTGAGTCACCCACCCTGACAGAGTGACGCGTCACCCATCCTCACCTAGTGATGCGTCACCCGACCCAGTTATACGTCACAGACCCTGACCCTGTGATGCGTCACGCATCCTGACCCAGTGAGGCATCACCCATCCTGATCAGTGATGCGTCACCCACCCTGACCAAGCAATACGTCAAGAACCCTCACCCAGTGATGCGTCACCCACCCTGACCCAGTGATGCACCACCCATTCTGACCCAGTGATGCGTCACCCATCCTGACCAAGTGATGCATCACCCATCCTGATCCAGTGATGCATCACCCATCCTGACCCAGTGATGGGTCACCCACTCTGACCAAGTGATGGGTCACCCACTCTGACCAAGTGATACGTTACCCACCCTGACCCAGTGATGTATCACCCATGCTGACATAGTGATGAGTCACCCACCCTGATCCAGTGATGCGTCACCAATCCTGACCCAGTGACGCATCACCCATCCTGATCCAGTGATGCATCACCCATCCTGACCCAGTGATGGGTCACCCACTCTGACCCAGTGATACATCACCCACCCTGACGCAGTGATGCATCACCCATCCTGACATAGTGATGGGTCACCCACTCTGACCCAGTGATAATTCACCCACCCTGACCCAGTGATGCATCACCCTTCCTGACCCAGTGATGCGTCACCCATCCTGACCAAGTGATGCGTCACCTATTCTGACCCAGTGATGCGTCACCCACACTGACCCAGTGATCGGTCACCCATCCTGACACAGTGATGCGTCACCCATCCTGACGCAGCGATGCGTCACCCATCCTGACAATGCAATGCGTCAATCCATCCTGACCCAGCGGTGAGTCACCCACCCTGTCCCAGTGAAGCGTCACCCACCCTGACCCAGTGATGTGTAACCCACCCTTACCCAGTGATACGTCACCCACCCTGACCCAGTGATGCGTCACCCATCCTGACCCAGTGATGCGTCACCCACACTGACCCAGTGATCGGTCACCCATCCTGACCCAGTGATGCGTCACCCATCCTGACGCAGTGATGCGTCACTCATTCCGACAATGCGATGCGTCACCCATCCTGAGCAAGCGGTGAGTCACCCACCCTGACCCAGTGATGCGTCCCCCATCCTGACCCAGTGATGCATAACCCACCATGACCCAGTGATACGTCACCCACCCTGACCCAGTTATGCGTCACCCATCCTGGCCAAGTGATGCATCACTCATCCTGATCAGTGATGCGTCACCCACCCTGACCAAGCGATACGTCACCCACCCTGACCCAGTGATGCGTCACCCATCCTGACCCAGTGATGCGTCACCCACCCTGACCCAGCGATGCGTAACCCATCCTGACCCAGTGATGAGTCACCAACACTGACCCAGTGATGCTTCACCAATCCTGACCCAGTGATGCATCACAAACCCTGACACATTGATGCGTCACCCACCCTGACCAAGTGATGCGTCACCCACCCTGACCCAGTGATGCGTCACTCATCCTGACCCAGTGATGCATCACCCACCTTCATGCAGTGATACGTCACCCACCCTGACCCAGTGATGCATCACAAACCCTGACACATTGATGCGTCAACCACCCTGACCGAGTGATGCGTCAACCACCCTGACCCAGTGATGCGTCACTCATCCTGACCCAGTGATGAATCACCCATCCTGACCCAGTGATGCGTCACCCATCGTGACGCAGTGATGCGTCACCCAACCTGACCCAGCGATGCGTCACCCATCCTGACCAAGTGATAAGTCACCTATCCTAACCCAGTGATGCGTCACCCAACCTGAAACTGTGATGCGTCACTCATCCTGACCCAGTGGTGAGCCACCCACGCCTACCAAGTGATGAGTCACCCATCCTTACGCAGTGATGCGTCACCCATCATGACCCAGTGATGCATCACCCATCCTGACCATTGATTCGTCACCCACCCTGACCAAGCGATACGTCACCCACCCTGACCCAGTGATGCATCACCCATCCTGACCCAGTGATGCGTCACCCATCCTGACCCAGTGATGCGTCACCCATCATGACCCAGTGATGCGTCACCCATCCTGACCCAGTGATGCGTCACCCACCCTGACACTGTGATGCGTCACCCACCCTGACCCAGTGATGCGTCACGCATCATGACCCAGTGATGCGTCACGCATCATGACCCAGTGATGCATCACCCATCATGACCCAGTCATAAGTCACCCACCCTGACCCAATGATGCGTCTCCCATCATGACCCAGTAATGCGTCACCCACCCTGACCCCGTGATGCATCACCCACCCTGACCCAGTGATGCGTCACCCATCCTGACCCAGTGATGCATCATCCACACCGACCCAGTGATACATCCCCCATCATGACCCAGTGCTGCATCACCCATCCTGACCTAGTGATGCGTCACCCATCCTGACCCAGTGATGCGTCACCCACCCTGACCAAGTGATGTATCACACATCGTGACGCAGTGATGCGTCACCCATCATGACACAGTGATGCATCACCCACCCTGACGCAGTGATGCATTACCCATCATGACCCAGTGATGCGTCACCCACCCTGACCCAGTGATGCGTCATCCATCATGACACAGTGATGCGTCACCCACCCTCGCCCAGTGATGAGTCACGCATGATGACCCAGTGATGCGTCACCCATCCTGACGAAGCGTTGCGCCATCCATCCTGATCCAGTGATGAGTCAAAAACCCTGACCCAGTGATGCATCACCCATCGTGACCCAGTGAAGCGTCACCCATCCAGACACAGTGATGCGTCACCCATCCTGACCCAGTGATGCATCACCCATCCTGACCCAGTGACGCGCCACCCATCCTGACCCAGTGATGCATCACCCACCCTGACCCAATGAAGCATCACCCATCGTGACCCAGTGATGCGTCACCCATCCTGACAGAGTGATGCGTCACCCACCCCGACCAAATGATGCGACACCCACCCTGACCCAGTGATGCACCACCCATTCTGACCCAGTGATGCGTCACCCATGCTGACCAAGTGATGCATCACCCATCCTGATCCAGTGATGCATCACCCATCCTGACCCAGTGATGGGTCACCCACTCTGACCCAGTGATGGGTCACCCACTCTGACCAAGTGATACGTTACCCACCCTGACTCAGTGATGTATCACCCATGCTGACATAGTGATGAGTCACCCACCCTGATCCAGTGATGCGTCACCAATCCTGACCCAGTGATGCATCACCAATCCTGATCCAGTGATGCATCACCCATCCTGACCCAGTGATGGGTCACCCACTCTGACCCAGTGATACATCACCCACCCTGACGCAGTGACGCATCACCCATCGTGACCCAGTGATGCATCACCCATCCTGACACAGTGATGTGTCACCCATCCTGACCCAGTGATGCATCACCCATCCTGACCCAGTGACGCGACACCCATCCTGACGCAGTGATGCATCACCCATCGTGACACAGTGATGCGTCACCCATCATGACCCAGTGATGCGTCACCCACCCTGACAGTTATGCGTCATCCATCATGACCCAGTGATGCGTCACCCACCCTGACCCAGTGATGCATCACCCACCCTAACCCAGTGATGCATCACCCACCCTGATGCAGTGATGCATCACCCACCCTGATGCAGTGATGCATCACCCACCCTGACCCAGTGATGCATCACCCACCCTGACGCAGTGATGCGTCAGCCACCCTGACCCAGTGATGCATCACCCATCCTGACGCAGTGATGGGTCACCCAATTTGACCCAGTGATGCGTCACCAACCCTGACCCAGTGATGCGTCACCCACCCTGGCCAAGTGATGCGTCACACACCCTGACCCAGTGATGCGTCACCCACCCTGACGCAGTGATGCGTCACCCATCCTGATGCAGTGAAGCGTCACCAACCCTGACCCAGTGATGCGTCACCCATCTTGATGCAGTGATGCGTCACCCACCCTGACCCAGTGATGCATAACCCACCCTGACCCAGTGATGCATCACCCACCCTGACGCAGTGATACGTCACCCACCCTGACCAAGTGATGCATCACCCACCCAGACCAAGTGATGCATCACCCACCCTGACCCAGTGATGCATCACACATCCTGAAAAGTGATGAGTCACCCACCCTCTAGAAGCAATATGTCACCCACCCTCACCCAGTGATGCGTCACCCAACCTGACCCAGTGATGCGTCACCTATCCTAACCCAGTGAAGTATCACCCATTCTGATCCAGTGATGCATCACCCATCCTGACCCAGTGATGAATCACCCATCCTGACATAGTGATGAGTCACCCACCCTGATCCAGTGATACGTCACCCACCCTGACCCATTGATGCATCACCCATCCTGACCCAGTGATGCGTCACCCATCGTGACGCAGTGATGCGTCACCCAACCTGACCCAGCGATGCGTCACCCATCCTGACCAAGTGATAAGTCACCTATCCTAACCCAGTGATGCGTCACCCAACCTGAAACTGTGATGCGTCACTCATCCTGACCCAGTGGTGAGCCACCCACGCCTACCAAGTGATGAGTCACCCATCCTTACGCAGTGATGCGTCACCCATCATGACCCAGTGATGCATCACCCATCCTGACCATTGATTCGTCACCCACCCTGACCAAGCGATACGTCACCCACCCTGACCCAGTGATGCATCACCCATCCTGACCCAGTGATGCGTCACCCATCCTGACCCAGTGATGCGTCACCCATCATGACCCAGTGATGCGTCACCCATCCTGACCCAGTGATGCGTCACCCACCCTGACACTGTGATGCGTCACCCACCCTGACCCAGTGATGCGTCACGCATCATGACCCAGTGATGCGTCACGCATCATGACCCAGTGATGCATCACCCATCATGACCCAGTCATAAGTCACCCACCCTGACCCAATGATGCGTCTCCCATCATGACCCAGTAATGCGTCACCCACCCTGACCCCGTGATGCATCACCCACCCTGACCCAGTGATGCGTCACCCATCCTGACCCAGTGATGCATCATCCACACCGACCCAGTGATACATCCCCCATCATGACCCAGTGCTGCATCACCCATCCTGACCTAGTGATGCGTCACCCATCCTGACCCAGTGATGCGTCACCCACCCTGACCAAGTGATGTATCACACATCGTGACGCAGTGATGCGTCACCCATCATGACACAGTGATGCATCACCCACCCTGACGCAGTGATGCATTACCCATCATGACCCAGTGATGCGTCACCCACCCTGACCCAGTGATGCGTCATCCATCATGACACAGTGATGCGTCACCCACCCTCGCCCAGTGATGAGTCACGCATGATGACCCAGTGATGCGTCACCCATCCTGACGAAGCGTTGCGCCATCCATCCTGATCCAGTGATGAGTCAAAAACCCTGACCCAGTGATGCATCACCCATCGTGACCCAGTGAAGCGTCACCCATCCAGACACAGTGATGCGTCACCCATCCTGACCCAGTGATGCATCACCCATCCTGACCCAGTGACGCGCCACCCATCCTGACCCAGTGATGCATCACCCACCCTGACCCAATGAAGCATCACCCATCGTGACCCAGTGATGCGTCACCCATCCTGACAGAGTGATGCGTCACCCACCCCGACCAAATGATGCGACACCCACCCTGACCCAGTGATGCACCACCCATTCTGACCCAGTGATGCGTCACCCATGCTGACCAAGTGATGCATCACCCATCCTGATCCAGTGATGCATCACCCATCCTGACCCAGTGATGGGTCACCCACTCTGACCCAGTGATGGGTCACCCACTCTGACCAAGTGATACGTTACCCACCCTGACTCAGTGATGTATCACCCATGCTGACATAGTGATGAGTCACCCACCCTGATCCAGTGATGCGTCACCAATCCTGACCCAGTGATGCATCACCAATCCTGATCCAGTGATGCATCACCCATCCTGACCCAGTGATGGGTCACCCACTCTGACCCAGTGATACATCACCCACCCTGACGCAGTGATGCATCACCCATCGTGACCCAGTGATGCATCACCCATCCTGACACAGTGATGTGTCACCCATCCTGACCCAGTGATGCATCACCCATCCTGACCCAGTGACGCGACACCCATCCTGACGCAGTGATGCATCACCCATCGTGACCCAGTGATGCATCACCCATCCTGACCCAGTGATGTGTCACCCATCCTGATCCAGTGATGCGTCACCCATCCTGACACAGTGATGCGTCACCCATCATGACCCAGTGATGCGTCACCCACCCTGACAGTTATGCGTCATCCATCATGACCCAGTGATGCGTCACCCTCCCTGATCCAGTGATGCATCACCGACCCTGACCCAGTGATGCATCACCCTCCCTGACCCAGTGATGCATCACCCTCCCTGATCCAGTGATGCATCACCGACCCTGACCCAGTGATGCATCACCCACCTTGACCCAGTGATGCGTCACCCACCGTGACCCAGTGATGCATCACCCATCCTGACGCAGTGATGGGTCACCCAATTTGACCCAGTGATGCGTCACCAACCCTGACCCAGTGATGCGTCACCCACCCTGGCCAAGTGATGCGTCACACACCCTGACCCAGTGATGCGTCACCCACCCTGACGCAGTGATGCGTCACCCATCCTGATGCAGTGAAGCGTCACCAACCCTGACCCAGTGATGCGTCACCCATCTTGATGCAGTGATGCGTCACCCACCCTGACCCAGTGATGCATAACCCACCCTGACCCAGTGATGCATCACCCACCCTGACGCAGTGATACGTCACCCACCCTGACCAAGTGATGCATCACCCACCCAGACCAAGTGATGCATCACCCACCCTGACCCAGTGATGCATCACACATCCTGAAAAGTGATGAGTCACCCACCCTCTAGAAGCAATATGTCACCCACCCTCACCCAGTGATGCGTCACCCAACCTGACCCAGTGATGCGTCACCTATCCTAACCCAGTGAAGTATCACCCATTCTGATCCAGTGATGCATCACCCATCCTGACCCAGTGATGAATCACCCATCCTGACATAGTGATGAGTCACCCACCCTGATCCAGTGATACGTCACCCACCCTGACCCATTGATGCATCACCCATCCTGACATAGTGATGAGTCACCCACCCTGACCCAGTGGTGCGAGCCCCATCCTGACCCAGTGATGCATCACCCATCCTGACTCAGTGATGCATCACCCATCCTGACTCAGTGATGCATCACCCTTCCTGACCCAGTGATGCGTCACCCATCGTGACCCAGTGAAGCGACACCTATCCTGACCAAGTGATGTGTCATCAATCCTGACCTAGTGATGCATCACCCAGTCTGACCCAGTGATGCGTCACCCACCCTGACCCAGTGATGGGTCAACCTTCCTGACCCAGTGATGTGTCACCCATTTTGACGCAGTGATGCGTCACCCATCCTGACAATGCGATGCGTCACCCATCCTGACCAAGCGGTGAGTCACCCACCCTGACAAAGTGATGCATCACCAATCATTACCCAGTGATGCGTCACCCACCCTGACCCAGTGATACGTCTCCCACCCTGACCCAGTGATGCGTCACCCCTCTTGACACAGTGATGCATCACCCATCCAGATCAGTGATGCGTCACCCACCCTGACCCTGCGATGCGTAACCCATCCTGACCCAGTGATGAGTCACCCACACTAACCGAGTGATACGCAACCCACCCTGACCCAGTGATGCATCACCCACCTTCACGCAGTGATACGTAACCCACCCTGACCTTTTGATGCATCACCCACCCTGACCCAGTGATGCATCACAAACCCTGACATATTGATGCGTCAACATCCCTGACCAAGTGATGCGTCACCCACCCTGACCCAGTGATGCGTCACTCATCCTGACCCAGTAATGCATTACCCATCCTGACCCAGTGATGCATCACCCATCCTGACCCAGTGATGCATTACCCATCCTGACCCAGTGATGCATTACCCATCCTGACCCAGTGATGCATCACCCATCCTGACCCAGTGATGCATTACCCATCCTGACCCAGTGATGCATCACCCATCCTGACCCAGTGATGCATCACCCATCCTGACCCAGTGATGCATCACCCATCCTGACCCAGTGATGCATTACCCATCCTGACCCAGTGATGCATTACCCATCCTGACCCAGTAATGCATTACCCATCCTGACCCAGTGATGCATCACCCATCCTGACCCAGTAATGCATTACCCATCCTGACCCAGTGATGCATCACCCATCCTGACCCAGTAATGCATTACCCATCCTGACCCAGTGATGCATCACCCATCCTGACCCAGTGATGCGTCACCCATCCTGACGCAGTGATGAGTCACCCATCATGACCCAGTAATGCGTCACCCATCCTGACCCAGTGATACGTCACCTATCCTCACCCTGTGATGCGTCACCCAACCTGACACTGTGATGCGTCACTCATCCTCACCCATTGGTGAGTCACCCACCCTGACCCAGTGATGAGTCACCCATCCTGACCCAGTGATGCGTCACCCACACAGACCCAGTGATACGTCACCCACGCTGACCCAGTGATGCGTCACCAATCCTGACCCAGTGATGCATTACCCATCCTGACCAGTGACGCGTCACCCACCCTGACCTAGCGATACGTCACCCACCCTGACCCAGTGATGCGTCACCCATCCTGACACAGTTACGCATCATCCACACTCATCCAGTGATGCGTCACCCATCATGACCCAGTGATGCATCACCCACCCTTACCAAGTGATGCCTCACCCATCATGACCCAGTGATGCGTCACCCACCCTGGCACAGTGATGCGTCATTCATCATGACCCAGTGATGCGTCACCCACCCTGGCACAGTGATGTGTCACGCATCATGACCTAGTGATGCGTCACCTATCATGACCCAGTGATGCGCCACCCATCCTGACGGAGCGATGCGTCACCCATCTTGACCCAGTGATGCGTCACCCACCCTGACCCTGTGATGGGTCACTCATCCTGACCCAGTGATGCATCATCCATCCTGACCCAGTGACGCCACCCATCCTGACCCAGTGATGCATCACCCACCCTGAGCCAGTGATGTATCACCCTTCGTGACCCAGTGATGCGTCACCTATCCTGACACAGAGATGCGTCCCACACCCTGACCCAGTGATGCGTCACCCATCATGAGCTAGTGATGCGTCACCCACTCTGACCCTGTGATGCATCACCCATCCTGACCCAGTGATGCGTCACCCACCTTGTCCTAATGATGGGTCACCCATCCTGAACCAGTGATGCGTCAACCATCTTGACCCAGTGATGTGTCACCCATATTGACACTGCGATACGTCACCTATCCTGACCCAGTGGTGAGACACCCACCCTGACCCAGTGATGCGTCACCCATCCTCACCCAATGATGCGTCACCCACACTGACCCAGTCATGCATCACCCATCCTGCCACAGTGATGCATATCCCATCCTGACCTGTGATGCGTCTCCCTCCCTGTCCAAGCGATTCGTCACCCACCCTGACCCAGTGATGCGTCACCCAACCTGACCCAGTGATGCGTCACATACCCTGACCCAGCGATGTGTCACCCACCCTGACCCAGAGATGCGCCACCCACCCTGACCCAGGGTAGCATCACCCATCCTCACGCAGTGATACGTCACCCACCAAGACACAGTGATGAGTCACCCACCTTGACCCAGTGATGCTTCACCCATCCTGACCCAATGATGCATCACCCACCCTGACCCATGGATGCATCACAAACCCTGACCCATTGATGCGTCATGCACCCTGACCAACTGATGCGTCACCCATCCTGACCCAGTGATGCGTCACCCACCCTGACCCAGTGATGCGTCACCCATCCTGATGCAGTGATGTGTCACCCAATTTGACCCAGTGATGCGTCACCAACCTTGACCAGTGATGCGTCACCCATCCTGACCCAGTAATGCGTCACCCACCCTGACCCAGTGATGCGTCGCCCACCCTGACGCAGTGATGCGTCACCCACCCTGACCCAGTGATGCATAACCAACCCTGACCCAGTGATGCATCACCCACCCTGACGCAGTGATGCGTCACCCACCCTGACCAAGTGATGCATCACCCACCCAGACCCAGTGATGCATCACCCATGCTGACCCAGTGATGCGTCACCCATCCTGATCCAGTGATGAGTCACCCATCCTAACCCAGTGATGCATCACCCATCCTGACCCATTGATGCGTCACCCACACTGACCCAGTGATGCATCACCCATCCTGACATAGTGATGAGTCACCCACCCTGACCCAGTGATGCATCACCCATCCTGACCAAGTGATGCATTACCCATCCTGACCCAGTGATGCGTCACCCATCCAAACCCAGTGATGCATCACCTATACTGACCAAGTGATGTTTCACCCATCCTGACCCAGTGATGCATCACCCACCCTGACCCAGTGATGCAACACCCATCCTGACCCATTGATGCGTCACCCACCCTGACCCAGTGTAGCATCACCCATCCTCACGCAGTGATACGTCACCCACCCAGACACAGTGATGAGTCACCCACCTTGACCCAGTGATGCTTCACCCATCCTGACCCAGTAATGCATCACCCACCCTGACCCATGGATGCATCACAAACCCTGACCCATTGATGCGTCACCCACCCTGAAAAACTGATGCACCACCCATCTTGACCCAGTGATGCGTCACCCATCCTGACCCAGTGACATGCCACCCATCCTGACTCAGTGATGCGTCACCTACTCTGACCCAGTGATGCGTCACCCTCTCTGACCCAGTGATGCATCACCCTCCCTGTCCCAGTGATGCGTCACCCATCCAGACCCAGTGATGCATCACTCACCCTGACCTAGGGATGGGTCACCCACCCTGACCCAGTGATGCGTCACCCATCCTGACGCAGTGATGCGTCACCCATCCTGACCCAGTGATGCGTCACCCACCCTGACCCAGTGATGCGTCACCCACCCTAACCCAGTGATGCGTCACCCACTCTGACCCAGTGATGCATGACCCACCCTGACCCAGTGATGCATCACCCACTTTGACGCAGAGATACGTCACCCACCCTGATCCAGTGATGCATCACCCACCCTGACCAAGTGATGCATCACCCATCCTGACCCAGTGATGCGTCACCCATCCTGATCCAGTGATGCATCACCCATCCTGACCCAGTGATGCATCACCCACCCTGTCCCAGTGATACGTCACCCACCCTGACCCAGTGATGCATCACCCATCCTGACATAATGATGAGTCACCCTCCCTGACCCAGTGATGCGTATTCCATCCTGACCCAGTGATGCATCACCCATACTGACCCAGTCATGCATCACCCTTCGTGACCCAGTGATGCGTCACCCATCCTGACCTAGTGATGCGTCACTTATCCTGACCAAGTGTTGCGTCATCCATCCTGACCCAGTGATGCATCACGCATCCTGACCCAGTCATGCATCACCCTTCCTGACCCAGTGATGCGTCACCCATCCTGACCCAGTGATGCGTCAACTATCCTGACCAAGTGATGTGTCACTTTTCCTGATGCACTGATGGATCACCCATCCTGACACTGCAATGCATCACCCATCCTGACCCAGTGGTGAGTGACCCACCCTGACCGAGTGATGCGTCACCCATCCTGACCCAATGATGCATCACCCATCCTGACCAGTTATGCGTCATATACCCTGACCAACCGATACGACACCCACCCTCACCCAGTGATGCGTCACCCACCCTGACCCAGTGATGCATCACCCATCCTGACACAGTGATGCATCACCCATCCTGACCCAGTGATGCGTCACCCATCCTGATCCATTGATGCATCACCAATCCTGACCCAGTGATGCGTCACCCACCCTGACCCTGTGATACGTCACCCACCCTGACCCAGTGATGCATCACCAATACTGACATAGTGATGAGTCACCCATCCTGGCCCAGTGATGCTTCACCTACCCTAGCCAAGTGATGCGTCACACACCCTGACCCAGTGATGCGTCACCCACCCTGACCAAGTGATGCATCACCCACCCTGACCCAGTGATGCATCACCCACCCTGACGCAGTGATGCGTCACCAACCCTGACCCAGTGATGCGTCACCAATCCTGATGCAGTGATGTGTCACCCAATTTGACCCAGTGATGCGTCACCAACCTTGACCAGTGATGCGTCACCCATCCTGACCCAGTAATGCGTCACCCACCCTTACCCAGTGATGCGTTACCCACCCTGACGCAGTGATGCGTCACCCACCCTGACCCAGTGATGCATAACCCACCCTGACCCAGTGATGCATCACCCACCCAGACGCAGTGATGCGTCACCCACCCTGACCAAGTGATGCATCACCCACCCACACCTAGTGATGCATCACCCATGCTGACCCAGTGATGCGTCAACCATCCTGATCCAGTGATGAGTCACCCATCCTAACCCAATGATGCATCACCCATCCTGACCCATTGATGCGTCACCCACCCTGACCCAGTGATGCATCACCCATACTGACATATTGATGAGTCACTCACCCTGACCCAGTGATGCGTCACCCATCCTGACCAAGTGATGCATCACCCTTCCTGACCCAGTGATACGTCACCCACCCTGACCCAGTGATGCATCACCCATCCTGACATATTGATGAGTCACTCACCCTGACCCAGTGATGCATCACCCATCCTGACCAAGTGATGTTTCATCCATCCTGACCCAGTGAGGCATCACCCACCCTGACCCAGTGATGCAACACCCATCCTGACCCATTGATGCGTCACCCACCCTGACCCAGTGATTGGTCATCCATCCTGACCAGTGATACGTCACCCATCCTGACACTGCAATCCATCACCCATCGTGACCAAGTGGTGAGTCACCCACCCTGACAGAGTGATGCGTCACCCATCTTGACCCAGTGATGCGTCACCCATCCTGACCCAGTGATGCATCACACATCTTGAAAAGTGATGCGTCACCCACTCTGAAGAAGCAATATGTCACCCACCCTCACCCAGTGATGCGTCACCCAACCTGACCCAGTGATGCATCACCCATTCTGGACCAGTGATGCGTCACCTATCCTAACCCAGTGATGCATCACCCATTCTGATCCAGTGATGCATCACCCATCCTTACCCAGTGATGAGTCACCCACCCTGATCCAGTGATACGTCACCCACCCTGACCCATTGATGCATCACCCATCCTGACATAGTGATGAGTCTCCCACCCTGACCCAGTGGTGCGTCCCCCATCCTGACCCAGTGATGCATCACCCACCCTAACCCAGTGATGCATCACCCACCCTGATGCAGTGATGCGACACCCACCCTAACCCAGTGATGCGTCACCCACCCTGACTCAGTGATGCATCACCCACCCTGACCCAGTGATGCATCACCCATCCTGACGCAGTGATGCGTCAGCCACCCTGACCCAGTGATGCATCACCCATCCTGACGCAGTGATGGGTCACCCAATTTGACCAAGTGATGCGTCACCAACCCTGACCCAGTGATGCGTCACCCATCCTGGCCCAGTGATGCGTCACCCACCCTGGCCAAGTGATGCGTCACACACCCTGACCCAGTGATGCGTCACCCACCCTGACCCAGTGATGCATCACCCATCCTGACCCAGTGATACGTCCCCAATCCTGACCTAGTGATGCATCAGACACCCTGACCCAGTGATGCATCACCTATCCTGAAGCAGTGATGCGTCACCCACCCTAACCCAGTGATGCGTCACCAACCCTGACCAAGTGATGCGTCACCCATGCTAACCCAGTGATGCATCACCCACCGTGACATAGTGATGCATCACCCACCCTGAACCAGTGATGCGTCACCCACCTTGACCTAGTGATGCATCACCCACACTGGCCCAGTGATGCATCACCCACCCTGACGCAGTGATGCGTCATCCATCCTGACAAAGTGATGCGTCACCCACCCTGACCCTGTGATGCGTCACCCAATTTGACCCAGTGATGCGTCACCAACCTTGACCAGTGATGCGTCACCCATCCTGACCCAGTGATGCATCACCCATGCTGACCCAGTGATGCGTCAACCATCCTGATCCAGTGATGAGTCACCCATCCTAACCCAGTGATGCATCACCCATCCTGAAATAGTGATGAGTCATTCACCCTGACCCAGTGATGCGTCACTCATCCTGACCAAGTGATGCATCACCCACCCTGACCCAGTGATGCAACACCCATCCTGACCCATTGATGCGTCACCCACCCTGACCCAGTGATCGGTCATCCATCCTGACCAGTGATACGTCAATCCATCACCTATCTGACCCAGTGATGCTTGACAGAGTGATGCGTCACCCATCCTGACCCAGTGATGCGTCACCGACTCTGACCCATTTATACGTCACCCACCTTGACCCAGTGATGCGTCACCCATCCTGACCCAGTGATGCATCACACATCCTGAAAAGTGATGCGTCACCCACCCTGAAGAAGCAATATGTCACCCACCCTCACCCAGTGATGCGTCACCCAACCTGACCCAGTGATGCATCACCCATTCTGGCCCAGTGATGCGTCACCTATCCTAACCCAGTGATGCATCACCCATTCTGATCCAGTGATGCATCACCCATCCTGACCCAGTGATGAATCACCCACACTGATCCAGTGATACGTCACCCACCCTGACCCACTGATGCATCACCCATCCTGACATAGTGATGAGTCACCCACCCTGACCCAGTGGTGCGTCCCACATCCTGACCCAGTGATGCATCACCCATCCTGATTCAGTGATGCATCACCCTTCCTGACCCAGTGATGCGTCACCCATCGTGACCCAGTGAAGCGACACCTATCCTGACCAAGTGATGTGTCACCAATCCTGACCTAGTGATGCATCACCCACTCTGACCCAGTGATGCGTCACTCATCCTGACCCAGTGATGCGTCAACCATCCTGACCCAGTGATGGGTCAACCTTCCTGACCCAGTGATGTGTCACCCATTTTGACGCAGTGATGCGTCACCCATCCTGACAATGCGATGCGTCACCCATCCTGACCAAGCGGTGAGTCTGATGCGTCACCCACCCTGACCCTGCGATGCGTAACCCACCCTGACCCAGTGATGCATCACCCATATTCACCCAGTGATACGTAACCCACCCTGACCTTGTGATGCGTCACCCACCCTGGCACAGTGATGTGTCACGCATCATGACCCAGTGATGTATCACCCACCCTGAGCCAGTTATGCGTCACCAATCCTGACGCAGTGATGCATCACCCATCCTGACCCAGTGATGCGTCACCCACCCTGAGCCAGTGATGTGTCACCCATCCTGACCCAGAGATGCGTCACACACCCTGGCCCAGTGATGTGTCACCCACCCGGATCCAGTGATGCATCACCCACCCTGACCCAGTGATGCATCGGCCACCCTGACTCAGTGATGTGTCTCCCATCCTGACCCAGTGATGCATCACCCACCCTGACCCAGTGATGCGTCACCCACCCAGACCCAGTGATGCGTCAACAATCCTGACCGAGTGATGCGTCACTTATCCTGACCCACTGATGCGTCACCCACCCTGACGCAGAGATGCGTCACCCACCCTGACCCGGTTATGCGTCACTCATCCTGACCCAGTGATGCGTCACCCATCCTGTCCTAGTGATACGTCAACCACCCTGACCCAGTGATGCGTCATCTATCCTGACCCAGTGATGCGTCACCAACCCTGACCCAGTGATGCGTCAACCAGCCTGACCCAGCGATGCGTCACACCATCCTTACCCAGTGATGGGTCAGCCTCCCTGACCCAGTGATGAGTCACCCACCCTGACCCTCCCTTACCGAGTGATGCATCACCCATCCTCACAAAGTGATGCGTCACCCACCCTGACCCAGTGATGCGTCACCCATCCTGACCTAGTGATACGTCAACCACCGTGACCGAGTGATGCATCACCCATCCTGACCAGTGATGCGTCACCCACCCTGAACAAGCGATACGTCACCCACCCTGACCCAGTGACGCGTCACCCATCCTGACCCAGTGAATCGTCACCCACCCTGACCCAGTGATGTATCACCCACCCTGAGCCAGTTATGCGTCACCAATCCTGACGCAGTGATGCGTCACCCATCCTGACCCAGTGATGCATCACCCACCCTGACCCAGTGATGCGTCACCCACCCGGATTCAGTGATGCATCATCCACCCTGACCCTGTGATGCGTCACCCTCTCTGACCCATTGATGCATCACCCACCCTGACCCAGTGATGCATCACCCATCCTGACCCAGTGATCCATCACCCATCCTGTCCCAGTGATGCGTCACTCACCCTGACCCAGTGATGCGTCCCCCATCCTGACCCAGTGACGCATCACCCACCCAGATCCAGTGATGCGTCACCCACCCTGACCCAGTGATGC
The DNA here is from genome assembly GCF_038502225.1 of Cherax quadricarinatus. Lineage (NCBI taxonomy): Eukaryota > Metazoa > Arthropoda > Malacostraca > Decapoda > Parastacidae > Cherax > Cherax quadricarinatus. The sequence goes on along the minus strand of NC_091297.1, from coordinate 64,791,640 downwards.
GTCACCCACCCTGACCCAGTGATGCGTCACCCACCCTGACCCAGTGATGCGTCACACATCCTGACCCAGTGATGCTTCAGCCATCCTGACCCAATGATGCGTCACCCACCCTGACCCAGTGATGCGTCACCTACCCTGTCCCAGTGATACGTCACCCATCCTGATGCAGTGATGCGTCACTCATCCTGGCCCAATGATGCGTCACCCATCCTGACCCAATGATGCTTCACCCACCCTGACCCAGTGATGCGTCACCCATCCTGATGTAGTGATGCGTCACCCATCCTAACGCAGTGATGCGTCACCCATCCTGATGTAGTGATGCGTCACCCATCCTAACGCAGTGATGCGTCACCCACCCTGACCCAGTGATGCGTCACCTATCCTAACGCAGTGATGCGTCACCCACCCTGACCAGTGATGCGTCACCCATTAAGCACTCAAAATGTGTAGAGCTGAACTGGGTAACATGAAAGAAATATAAGAATCATGAGAAACATAAAAAAACACAAGAAACATGAGAAACAAAAGAAACGTGAAAAACAAAAGAAACATGAGAAACAAAAGAAACGTGAGAAACAAAAGAAACGTGAGAAACAAAAGAAACATGAGAAACAAAATAAACATGAAAAACAAAAGAAACATGAGAAACAAAAGAAACATGAGAAACATAAAACACGTACGAAAGATGAGAAACAAAACATGAGAAACATAAAAAAATATAAGAAACAAGTGAAACAAAACATGAGAAATATAAGAAACATTAGACACACAAAACACACGAGAGACATGAGAAACACCAGAAACACGAGAAACATAAGAAAAATGAGAAACATATGAAACATGAGAAACAAAAGAAACATACGAAAAATGAAACATAAGAAACATGAGAGACATAAGAAAAATGAGAAACATAAAAAGCATAAGAATTACGAGAAAAAAGAAACATGAGAAACATAAATATAATAAACATAAACACGAGAAACATAAAAAAATATGAAAAAGAAAAGAAATATGAGAAACATAACATGAGAAACATAAGAAATATGAGAAAGAAAAGAAACATGAGAAAAAAAAACATATATGAGAAACAAAAGAAACTTGATAAACATAAGAAACACAATAAATATAAGCAACATGAGAAACATGAGAAACAGGAGAAACAAAAGAAACATGAGAAACAAAAGAAACATGAGAAACAAAAGAAACGTGAGAAACAAAAGAAACATGAGAAGCAAAAGAAACTTGAGAAACAAAAGAAACGTGAGAAACAAAAGAAACATGAGAAACAAAATAAACATGAGAAACAAAAGAAATATGAGAAACAAAAGAAACATGAGAAACAAAAGAAACATGAGAAACAAAAGAAACATGAGAAACAAAAGAAACATGAGAAACAAAAGAAACATGAGAAACAAAAGAAACATGAGAAACATTAGAGACATGAGAAACAAAAGAAACATGAGAAACGTGAGAAACAAAAGAAAAATGAGAAACAAAAGAAACATGGGAAACAAAAGAAACATGAGAAACAAAAGAAACATGAGAAACAAAAGAAACATGAGAAACAAAAAAAACATGAGAAACAAAACATGAGAAACAAAAGAAACATGAGAAAGAAAACATGAGAAACAAAAGAAACATGAGAAACAAAAGAAACATGAGAAACAAAAGAAAAATGGGAAAGAAAAGAAACATGAAAAACATTAGAAACATGAGAAACAAAAGAAACATGAGAAACAAAAGAAACATAAGAAACATGAGAAACAAAAGAAACATAAAAAACATGAGAAACAAAAGAAACATTAGAAACGTGAGAAATAAAAGTAACACGAGAAACAAAAGAAACATTAGAAACGTGAGAAATAAAAGTAACATGAGAAACAAAAGAAACATTAGAAACGTGAGAAATAAAAGTAACACGAGAAACAAAAGAAACATGAGAAACAAAAGAAACATGAGAAACAAAAGAAACATGAGAAACATAAAACACGTACGAAAGATGAGAAACAAAACATGAGAAACATAAAAAAATATAAGAAACAAGTGAAACAAAACATGAGAAATATAAGAAACATTAGACATACAAAACACACGAGAGACATGAGAAACACAAGAAACACGAGAAACATAAGAAAAATGAGAAACATATGAAACATGAGAAACAAAAGAAACATACGAAAAATGAAACATAAAAAAACATGAGAGACATAAGAAAAATGAGAAACATAAAAAGCATAAGAATTATGAGAAAAAAGAAACATGAGAAACATAATAAATATAAGAAACATAAACACGAGAAACATGAGAAACATAAGAAATATGAAAAAAAAGAAATATGAGAAACATAACATGAGAAACATAAGAAATATGAGAAAGGAAAGAAACGTGAGAAAAAAGAAACATATATAAATAACAAAAGAAACATGAGAAACAAAAGAAACTTGATAAACATAAGAAACATAATAAATAAAAGCAACATGGGAAACATGAGAAACAGGAGAAACAAAAGAAACATGAGAAACAAAAGAAACATGAGAAACAAAAGAAACATGAGGAACAAAAAAAAACATGAAAAACAACAGAAACATGAGAAACAAAAACATCAGAAACAAAAGAAACATGAGAAAAGTGAGAAACAAAAGAAACCTGAGATACAAAAGAAACATTAGAAACATGAGAAACAAAAGAAACATGAGAAACAAAAGAAACATAAGAAATATGAGAAACAAAAGAAACATAAGAAACATGAGAAACAAAAGAAACATTAGAAACAAAAGAAACATTAGAAACATGAGAAATAAAAGTAACATGAGAAACAAAAGAAACATAAGAAACATGAGAAACAAAAGAAACATAATAAAGTATTATTTCCCAACCTCACTTCAGTAATTAACATCTGGAGTTTACCTGGAGTTTACCTGGAGAGAGTTTCGGGGGTCAACGCCCCCGCGGCCCGGTCTGTGACCAGGCCTCCTGGTGGATCAGCGCCTGATCAACCAGGCTGTTGCTGCTGGCTGCACGCAAACCAACGTACGAGCCACAGCCCGGCTGATCAGGAACTGACTTTAGGTGCTTGTCCAGTGCCAGCTTGAAGACTGCCAGGGGTCTGTTGGTAATCCCCCTTATGTATGCTGGGAGGCAGTTGAACAGTCTCGGGCCCCTGACACTTATTGTATGGTCTCTTAACGTGCTAGTGACCCCTGCTTTTCATTGGGGGGATGTTGCATCGTCTGCCAAGTCTTTTGCTTTCGTAGTGAGTGATTTTCGTGTGCAAGTTCGGTACTAGTCCCTCTAGGATTTTCCAGGTGTATATAATCATGTATCTCTCCCTCCTGCGTTCCAGGGAATACAGCTTCAGGAACCTCAAGCGCTCCCAGTAACTGAGGTGTTTTATCTCCGTTATGCCCACCGTGAAGGTTCTCTGTACATTTTCTAGGTCAGCAATTTCACCTGCCTTGAAAGGTGCTGTTAGTGTGCAGCAATATTCCAGCCTAGATAGAACAAGTGACCTGAAGAGTGTCATCATGGGCTTGGCCTCCCTAGTTTTGAAGGTTCTCATTATCCATCCTGTCATTTTTATAGCAGATGCGATTGATACAATGTTATGGTCCTTGAAGGTGAGATCCTCCGACATGATCACTCCCAGGTCTTTGACGTTGGTGTTTCGCTCTATTTTGTAGCCAGAATTTGTTTTGTACTCTGATGAAGATTTAATTTCCTCGTGTTTACCATATCTGAGTAATTGAAATTTCTCATCGTTGAACTTCATATTGTTTTCTGCAGCCCACTGAAAGATTTGGTTGATATCCGCCTGGAGCCTTGCAGTGTCTGCAATGGAAGACACTGTCATGCAGATTTGGGTGTCATCTGCAAAGGAAGACACGGTGCTGTGGCTGACATCCTTGTCTATGTCAGAGATGAGGATGAGGAACAAGATGGGAGCGAGTACTGTGCCTTGTGGAACAGCTTTTCACCGTAGCTGCGCTATTACGCCATGGTCACACTAGTTGAAAGCTTTTGCACAATCTGTATATATTACATCTGCATTCTTTTTGTCTTCTAGTGATCCAATAGTTGAGACAGACAGGAGCGACCTGTTCTAAACCCATGTTGCCCTGGGTTGTGTAACTGATGGGTTTCTAGATGGGTGATGATCTTGCTTCTTAGGACCCTTTCAAAGATTTTTATGATATGGGATGTTAGTGCTATCGGTCTGTAGTTCTTTGCTGTTGCTTTACTGCCCCCTTTGTGGAGTGGGGCTATGTCTGTTGTTTTTAGTAACTGTGGGACGACCCCCTTGTCTATGCTCCCTCTCCATAGGATGGTAAAGGTTCGTGATAGGGGCTTCTTGCAGTTCTTGATGAACACGGAGTTCCATGAGTCTGGCCCTGGGGCAGAGTGCATGGGCATGTCATTTATCGCCTGTTCGAAGTCATTTGGCGTCAGGATAACATCGGATAGGCTTGTGTTAACCAAATTCTGTGGCTCTCCCATAAAAAATTCATTTTGATCTTCGACTCTCAGTCTGGTTAGCGGCTTGCTAAAAACTGAGTCATATTGGGACTTGAGTAGCTCACTCATTTCCTTGCTGTCATCTGTGTAGGACCCATCTTGTTTAAGTAGGGGCCCAATACTGGACGTTGTTCTCGACTTTGATATGGCATAGGAGAAGAAATACTTTGGGTTTCTTTCGATTTCATTTATGGCTTTTAGTTCTTCCCGCGATTCCTGACTCCTATAAGATTCCTTTAGCTTAAGTTCGATGCTTGCTATTTCTCTGACCAGTGTCTCCCTACGCATTTCAGATATATTGACCTCTTTTAGCCGCTCTGTTATTCTTTTCCGTCGCCTGTAAAGGGAGCGTCTGTCTTTCTATTTTACATCTACTACTCCTTTTTCTTAAGAGGAATGAGCCTTGTGCATACCTCGAGTGCCGCCAAGTTAATCTGTTCTAGGCATAAGTTGGGGTCTGTGTTGCTTAGTATATCTTCCCAGCTTATATCGGTTAGGACTTGGTTTACTTGGTCCCACTTTATGTTTTTGTTATTGAAGTTGAATTTGGTGAATGCTCCCTCGTGACTAATCTCATTTTGTCGGTCTGGGGCTCTGCGCATACATGTCTGAACCTCAATTATGTTGTGATCTGAGTATATTGTTTTTGATATGGTGACATTTCTTATCAGATCATCATTGTTAGTGAAGATGAGGTCTAGTGTATTCTCCAGTCTAGTAGGCTCTATTATTTGCTGGTTTAAATTGAATTTTGTGCAGAGATTTAAAAGCTCGTGTGAGTGTGAGTTTTCATCAGAGCTGCCTCCTGGTGTTATTACTGCAACAATATTATTTGCTATATTCCTCCATTTTAGGTGCCTTAAGTTGAAATTCCCCAGGAGCAAGATGTTGGGTGCAGGAGCTAAACATAATAAAGTATTATTTCCCAACCTCACTTCAGTAATTAACATCTAAACATAATAAAGTATTATTTCCCAACCTCACTTCAGTAATTAACATCTAAACATAATAAAGTATTATTTCCCAACCTCACTTCAGTAATTAACATCTAAACATAAATTTGTCCCTAGTGAAATCATTGATATGAATCTTGTCTTAAGAACATAAGAAGGAAGGAACACTGCAACAGGCCTACTGACCCATGCGAAGAAGGTCCATGCCACCCCCCGGCCTAGAACAATGTCCACCTACTCAGGTCACTTTCATTAAGGAAGGAGCACAGCACCAGACCTGGTAGCCCAAGCTAGTCAGGTCGAACTCACACCCACCCACACCCACTCATATATTTATCCAACCTATTTTTAAAACTACACAACGTTGCTGGCTGGACAAATACTGTAAGGAAAATGCGGTAACATTCATTGACAACTGGGACCTCTTCTATGGCAGAAATGACATGTATGCCAGGGATGGGGTTCACTTATCTAGGTGTGGGGTGGGAGCACTGGCCAACGCAGTGGAGGGAGCTGTTAGGTCTTTAAACTAGGAATAGTTAGTGGTATGGGTTTTGGCGGGAAAACTGTGAAGTCGCAGGGTAGTGACATGAGTACTAGGAGAATTAGTAATAGGCAAAATGAGGTGGATATTGGAAAGCCAGTGGCACTAATTGACAAGGACAGTAATAGGTTTAGTGGAATAACAGAAAGGAGCAGGAAGGGTAAAGAGAGAGGAGGGTCATTAAAAATTTATTACACAAATAGTCGCAGTGCTAGGAATAAGATGGACGAGTTGAGACTAGTTGCTAGTGCAGGTAACATAGATGTATTTGCCATTATTGAGACGTGGTTTAATTCAAAAAGTCGGGACATGCCTGCAGAATGTAACATTCAGGGTTTTAAATTGTTCCAAGTAGATAGAAGTGTCGGGAAGGGGGGTGGGGTGGCATTGTATGTCCGAGATCGCTTGAACTGTTGCATAAAAACGGGTATTAAGTCTGAAGTAACACACACAGAGTCTGTTTGGATAGAATTTTCAGAGGGGCATGAAAAATTAATTTTAGGTGTGATATACCGTCCCCCAAATTTAGATAGGGACCAGGGGAGACTACTATGGGAGGAAATTGTTAGGGCCACAAGGCACGATAATGTAGTAATTCTAGGAGACTTTAACTTTAGTCATATTGATTGGAATTTCTTGACTGGGAATTTAGAATCATACGATTTCTTAGAAGTAGTTCAGGATTGTTTTTTGAAGCAGTTTGTGACAGAACCTACAAGGGGTAATAACCTGCTTGACTTAGTTCTGGCAAACAATGAATCCCTTGTTAATAATTTAGAAGTTTCAGAGGAACTGGGTGCTAGCGACCACAAATCAATTACATTTAGAATTGAATGGAAGTATGATAGTAGGGATAACTCAGTAACAGTCCCAGATTTTCGCTTAGCAGATTACGATGGGCTTAGAGAACACTTATCATCTGTTGACTGGGGTAACGAAGAGAGCTGTCAATATGACAGTTTTCTGAACACAATACATGCTGCTCAAATAGAAATGACCCAAAATGGATGAATAATAGGCTGAAATATCTACTAGGGCATAAGAAAGGAATTTATAGGCGTATCAAAAGAGGCGAGGGTCATCTTATGAATCAGTATATTGACATTAAGAGGGACATTAAAAAGGGGATAAGAAAAGCTAAAAGGGACTATGAAATTAAAGTTGCTAGGGATTCTAAAACTAACCCAAAAAGTTTTTTCCAGGTCTATAGAACAAAAGTCAGAGATAAGATAGGTCCCCTTAAAAATAACTATGGGCATCTTACTGACAAAGAGAATGAAATGTGCTCGATTTTAAATAATTATTTTCTCTCGGTTTTTACACAGGAAGACACTAATAATATTCCGGTAATTAATTTTTATAGTGGATCAGAAGAGGATAAATTATGTAACATCACAGTCACTAGTGAAATGGTTGTGAAGCAGATAGACCGACTGAAGCAAAATAAGTCACCGGGTCCTGATGAGGTTTTTTCAAGGGTTCTTAAGGAATGCAAAATGGAAGTCTGTGAACCATTAACTAATATTTTTAATTTATCTCTTCAAACAGGTGTAGTGTCTGATATGTGGAAGATGGCTAATGTAATTCCTATTTTTAAAACAGGGGACAAGTCGTTACCGTCAAATTACCGCCCAATAAGCCTGACCTCAATTGTAGGAAAGTTGCTAGAGTCAATTATAGCCGAGATTATAAGAAGCCATCTCGATAAGCATAGCTTGATTAATGATACTCAGCATGGATTCACAAGAGGCCGGTCTTGTCTAACTAATTTATTAACTTTCTTCAGTAAAGCTTTTGAGGCTGTTGACCACGATAAAGAATTTGATATTGTTTACTTAGATTTTAGTAAGGCATTTGATAGAGTTCTGCACCAAAGACTGTTGAAGAAAGTAGCAGCTCATGGCATTGGGGGAAGGGTGCTCTCGTGGATCGAGTCATGGCTCACAGACAGGAAGCAGAGAGTGTCCATAAATGGGGTTAAATCCGAGTGGGGATCAGTAACAAGTGGCGTTCCACAGGGATCAGTCTTGGGCCCGTTGTTGTTTATAATATATATCAATGATCTTGATGAAGGAATTACTAGTGATATGAGCAAATTCGCCGATGACACGAAGATAGGTAGGATAATTGATTCAAACGTAGATGTTAGGGAACTTCAGGAGGATTTAGACAAACTCTACTCTTGGTCAGAAAAGTGGCAGATGCAGTTCAATGTAGATAAATGTAAGGTTCTGAAGCTCGGGAGTGTCCATAACCCTAGCACTTATAAGTTAAATAATGTAGAACTTAGCCATACTGATTGCGAAAAGGACTTGGGGGTTATGGTAAGCAGCAACCTTAAACCAAGACAGCAATGCCTAAGCGTACGTAATAAGGCAAATAGATTACTGGGATTTATATCAAGAAGTGTAAGCAACAGAAGTCCAGAGGTCATACTGCAGCTTTATACATCATTAGTAAGGCCTCACCTAGATTATGCAGCTCAGTTCTGGTCTCCATATTACAGAATGGACATAAATTCGTTAGAAAACATTCAGCGTAGGATGACTAAATTAATACATAGCATTAGAAATCTTCCTTATGAAGAAAGATTGAAGACTCTTAAGTTACATTCACTTGTTAGACGAAGAATGAGGGGAGACCTGATCGAAGTGTATAAGTGGAAGATAGGTATTAATAAAGGGGATATTAACAAGGTCTTGAGGATATCTCTCCAAGAGAGAACCCGCAGTAATGGATTTAAATTGGATAAGTTTAGATTTAGAAAGGACATAGGAAAGTATTGGTTTGGAAATAGGGTAGTTGATGAGAGGAACAGTCTACCTAGTTGGGTTATTGAGGCTAGGACTTTGGGTAGTTTCAAATTTAGGTTGGATAAGTACATGAGTGGGAGGGGTTGGATTTGAGAATTGGGTTGGTCAAATGTTTGTTAGTGGGATGAATTGTAAAGGACCTGCCTAGTATGGGCCAACAGGCCTGCTGCAGTGTTCCTCCTTTCTTATGTTCTTATGTTCTTATGTTTTAGCGTCTATGACGGTACTCGGGAGTTTGTTCCACTCATCCACAACTCTATTACCAAACCAGTACTTTCCTATATCCTTCCTGAATCTGAACTTTTCTAACTTAAAGCCATTGCTGCGAGTCCTGTCTTGGCTGGATATTTTCAGCACGTTATTTACATCCCCATTATTTATTCCTGTCTTCCATTCATACACCCCAATCATATCCCTTTAATTCTACGCCTTTCTAGAGAGTGCAGATTCAGGGCCCTCAGTCTATCCTCATAGGAATGGTTTCTGATACATGGGAACAACTTCGTCATCCTCCTCTGTACGTTTTTCAGAGCATTTATATCCATTCTGTAATACGGTGACCAAAACTGTGCAGCATAATCTAAATGAGGCCTAACCAAGGATATATAGAGTTGAAGAACAACCTGAGGACTTCTATTATTTATACTTCTAAATATGAAGCCAAGAATTCTGTTAGCTTTTATTGCGAACACTAATGCACTGTTGTCTTGGTTTTAGATTACTGCTAACCAGAACTCCTAAATCCTTTTCGCAATCAGCAGTATTAAGATCTACATTATTTAGTTTATATGTCGCATGGTTATTGTCCTGTCCAACATTTAGCACTTTGCATTTGTCTATATTAAACTGCATCTGCCACTTCTCCGACCACTGCATCAGTCTATTCAAATCATCCTGGAGTGCACTAATGTCCTCAATAAAATGAATTGGACAGCCTCTTTTGGTGTCATCAGCAAATTTGCTTTTGTCGCTATTTATTCCATCTATATCATTTATGTACTATTATTGCAAGAATGGTTTCTGATACATGGGATCAACTTCGGCATCTTTCTCTGTACATTTTCCAGCGCGTTTAAATCCATTCTGTAATATCGAGACCATAAACTGCGCCCACTAGGCCCATGGCCTCGTGGCACGGATTAAAAGACAGGAAATCCTGTATCACAAACCTACTGGAGCTCAATGACAAGACGACAGCAGTAAGACAAGAGAGGTGGGTAGATTGGTTTTTCTTATACTGTAAGAAGGCTTTTGACACAGTTCCACAAAAGATTAGTGAAGCTGGAATACCAGGTAAGTATAACAGGAAAGGCACTGAAATGGATCAGAAAATAACTGACGGGAAGGCATCAGCGAGTGATGGTACGTGATGAGGTGTCAGAGTGGGCGCCTGTGACGAGCGGGGTTCCACAGGGGTCAGTCCTAGGACCGGTGCTGTTTCTGGTATATGTGTGAATGACATGATGGAAGGAATAGACTTAGAAGTGTCCTTATTTGCAGACGATGTGAAGTTAATGAGGAGAATTTAATCGGAGGAGGATAAGGCAGGATTATAGAGGGATCTGGACAGGCTGCAGGCCTGGTCAAGCAACTGGATCCTGGAGTTGGACCCTACCAAGTGCAAAGTCGTGAAGATCGGGGAAGGGCAAAGAAGACCACAGACAGAGTACAGTTTAGGGGGCCAAAGACTACAAACCTCACTTAAGAAAAAGGATCTTGGTGTATGTATAATACTGAGCACATCTCCTGAGGAGCACATCACCCAAATAACTACTGCAGCAAATGATCGACTAGCTTAAAAACATAAATCCAACATCTTAGTAAGGAGTCGTTCAGGACCCTGTATACCGTGTACGTCAGGCCCATATTGAAGTACGCAGCACCAGTTTGGAACGCACACCTGGTCAAGTACATCAGGAAATTAGAGAAAGTGCAAAGGATTGCAACGAGACTAGTCCCGGAGCTAAGGGGTATGTCCTACGAGAAGAGGTTAAGGGAACTCGACCTGATGACACTGGAGGACAGGAGGGATAAGGGTAATATAACGACATATAAAATAATGAGAGGAATCGACAAGGTGAGACAGAGACAAGAGGTTCCAGAGATGGGACACAACAACAAGGCGTCACAATTGGAAGTTGAAGACTCATATGAGTCACAAGGATGTTAGAAAGTATTTCTTCAGTCACAGAATTGTCAGGAAGTGGAACAATCTGGAAAGCGAGGTACCATACATAGCTTTAGGAAGAGGTTTGGTAAATCTCATGGAGCAGGGAGAGAGTGGACCTAGTAGGGACCAGTGAAGAGGCGGGGCCAGGAGCTATGACTAGATCCCTGCAACCACAATGAGTACACACAAACATACACACACTTCTAGCACAGTGACCAATGCGTCGGTCTGGAGTTTTAGGTCTCTCTGACCGCTGGTTCTATCTCACCCGTGGATGGTTTGTTTGCAACCGTGTCATTACAATTTCGTGAGTCACTTCTGTTGTATGCACATACCTTGTGCTAGGTATACACCGTGTTGATGTGAAGCTCTGGATAGCTAGTAGCGGCACACTGTGTGTGCCCAAACTATAATAGCATGGGTGCTATTGTTGCTCTTACATACGTGTGTGTGTTTGTGTGAGTGTAGTATTTTCATTGCGCATGACGCAGGTCCTTAGTGAAAGTAACAATTCTAAATGTGACACGTAATGACGAATGGACCAATATGAAAACATAAAATTTATTAACACAATGAGTTTTCATTGGGTAATCGTTTCTCTCTGTCTCGAGTTTCATCAAGTCATGAATTGAAGCTCTACACAGAGTGAAAAGATGCCCCAATAGATGTCTATTTTGTCATTCACTCACACTTCCACTGCTTTAATACAATGAAAATGTGGGTGAATGTTGTCTTTGGCAGCTTATAATGTGACCAAACTAGGCAACTTGGCTACATAGTAAATGAACTTAGGGAGCACTGAAAAATTACATTTTTTAGAGATGCAAGCTGCACTTTCCAGGCATTATTTGTATGGTCACAACAAACTTCTGTGCAAATTTCAGACCATTTCATGTCCATTTACCCTGCAGCATCGCGATCGACTTTTCGTCAAATTAAACACCATTGAAAGCAATTAGTTATAAATTATTGGTTGTCAGGATAATCAAATGTACATGGTTTATATCATTTCTGGTTGTGAAGATTGTATAATCAAATGTATATGGGTTATATCAATCATCAACTATTTAATTTTAAACTATTACAAGTTACAAGTGAAGTGTTTCTTGGTGCGGAACTTGGGCATCACTTTCCTGGAAAATATTCTTTGTCTGATATATCCATCTCTTGCCTTCTGTCCAGTCACTTCAGTACAAGCTTCAGTCATCAGTTTTATCCCTCTCTCAACAGCCTGAGTGTTGTTTGGCCACTTGGGCCAAAGGAGGCTCAGTTTTGAGTTCAGTCTTCCAGTCATTCATGGAATGATAGTTCTTGCTTACCACTTTAGTTTGGGAATCATTACTTTTCTTAAGTTGACAATAGGAGCCACATTGTCATTCTCTTCATCTTCACTGTTATCCTCATCATCAGTGTAGATTAACTAGTCCTCAACAGCATCAGCAGAATCTTCTCCATCCTCATCAGAGCTCTCAGTACTTTCTTCTGTCTGCTGATTCTCTCTAATTTTTTTTATCATTGAAACAGCTTTGTCTCTTGCAGTTATGCCTTCATCAGTGCACATACCAAGCAGCAGCTTATATGTGTGAGCAAAGTAGGAGCTTGTTAGGAGCCTTCTTTACTATCTTCTTTTCATCATTGTTCAGACGTCACATAAACTGCATTGACTGGAAGACGTTCTTTGGACAATGTCTGACATAAGGGTGCAGCTTGATGTGGAACCACATTGGAGCACTGAACTTTAAAATAATAATGACGACTCTGTTCACCTCTTGACTGGGTCTTGATGTTGCCACACACATCCTAAGGATCCTACTCCATAAAGTATTCCATCTTGACACACACTGGGGACCTGGTTCAAAAGCAGCTAAGTCATCATCAACCACACCTGTGATCACTCTTTTGCAAATCATATACAAGTATTTCTGGTCCCAGGACAGATCCTCTGCCACCTTGTCATTCAGAGCTGGGAAATCAGTGAAATTGACTGGCTGGAAAGCAACAACTGGCAGCTCAGACAGAGGATCCTTGATTTGCTTGCCAATGGGATTTCTCCAATGCTCAGGATCACTTGACTTACCGTCATAGTGGTAGAAAACAGCCCGGAATGGCAGCTCATTTCCATGAAGCTGACAGATGAAATAATGGACTGGATGACCAAGCAACATTTCAAGATGATGAATGGCTCTATTGTCAGCTCCGACATTTACGTTGGTTCTGTCACTACCAACACGTACAACAGGTTGCTGAGTTAGTTTCTGTTCCACCAGAAATTTATAGGTAATCTCGGCAATCTCTTTTCCATGGCCTGCTTGGGGAGTCATATGAGACATTCAGTGCCAGGCTCCACCATGATGACGTAATGAGCTTTCATCACTATCTTTGGATTCCATTTCTTGGTCTTCTCATTCTTTGGAAGTCTTCTTACCATCAAAATACAGTCATGTGATATTTTCCAAGTTTTCTAGCTAATTTTCTTGCCTCTCGATTCGGTATTTGTGTCTGGCATCTCGTAACTTCTGTGGCCCAATAACTTGACTTTTTTCGTCCTTGGTGATAATGTCATAGTCCATTAAGGTGGCGGTAGCAATGGCAGCTCCAGCATAATCACTGAGAAAGTTAATAAATACTGCAGAGTACATAGATACAGTACATAAAACACTGTACTGCGCTACTCAGTAATACACACATATTCAAAAATTTCAGTCACAAATTCTGAAGGCTAAACCTCAACCAATCAGCTTCATATTTGGCACTGAATCTAGGATGTATATGAGGAACAATGCCTGAAGAGTGTAGCTATGACCAAAATTTCAATGCTGAGGCCAGGTGACTCTTAGTTTCAATAGGTGGTCCTCCTGGAAGAAATAGCTGATCTCGTACGTGGTTTGGTTAGGAGACTTCTGTGGTATGCGTAAGTGATTCTCCTGAGTAATGCCTAGGTTAGGGGTAAGCAACCCTTGGCAAGCCAATGACTTCTTTCCGGCACGCTAACCTCTCATCTCATTAAAAAAATAATTGCGACATAGTCCGTCGATTCGGAAGATTACCCCACCATTTCTCGTAAAATTGTGTGGATAATGTTAATCAGGTGGTACTTTACATGGCCTGATTTCAGTTTAACTGATCATCGTACAGTTGGTACTACTAACCACAAGAGTGGTTTTACGATTTACGATTAATATATGTATATCACTGATATAAATTCTATTTGTATTCTGTCTTTTACAGATTGTGCAGGATGTGACGACCACCGGCAAAGAAACGATGTTATTCAAATGAAAAAGGATATTAGAGAATTTAAAGAATACTGGACTGAAAAATTTGGCGTGATTAAGACAGATAATAAAGCATTATGCACTTTCTGTTGTGAATCAGTTGTTTGTAGAATTTCTGCTGTGAAGAGACATTTTGAAACTGTTCATAAAAAGTTAAGCAAGAAAACTGAGGAAGAACAAAGGAATTGATTTTTTGTGAGCTAAGACAAAAAAACAGTCAGATACTCCGAGCAAATTCATTTTGGGTAGGCCTAGTTCCAACTTAGTTGCTGCTAGCTTTGAGGTCTCAAAGTTATGGCTCAACATAGAAAGCCACTTAGTGATGGAGAGTATATTAAAGAAATATGGTTAGATACAATGTGCTCTTTTCAGAAAAGGAAAAGATTATTCAGCGCATTAAAGATTTGTCTATCAGTAGAAAACTGTTAAAGGATACTTAAGCTGGAAAGGAATGCAGCGGAACAATTAACAAAAGATTTGGCTTCATGTAAGTTCTTTTCTGTGTTGATGACAGCTCAGACATTATATCAACTAGGCTAGCAATATTTTCTCGATTTTGTGGTGGTGACCAAGTTTGCGAAGAGATGATTAATGTTGCAACACTACCTGAGTGTACCACTGGGGTTGCAACACTACCTGAGCGTACCACTGGGGTTGCAACACTACCTGAGCATACCACTGGGGTTGCAACACTACCTGAGTGTACCACTAGGGTTGCAACACTACCTGAGTGTACCACTGGGGTTGCAACACTACCTGAGTGTACCACTGGGGTTGCAACACTACCTGAGCATACCACTGGGGTTGCAACACTACCTGAGTGTACCACTAGGGTTGCAACACTACCTGAGCGTACCACTGGGGTTGCAACACTACCTGAGCATACCACTGGGGTTGCAACACTACCTGAGCGTACCACTGGGGTTGCAACACTACCTGAGTGTACCACTAGGGTTGCAACACTACCTGAGTGTACCACTGGGGTTGCAACACTACCTGAGTGTACCACTGGGGTTGCAACACTACCTGAGTGTACCACTGGGGTTGCAACACTACCTGAGTGTACCACTGGGGTTGCAACACTACCTGAGTGTACCACTGGGGTTGCAACACTACCTGAGTGTACCACTGGGGTTGCAACACTACCTGAGTGTACCACTGGGGTTGCAACACTACCTGAGTGTACCACTGGGGTTGCAACACTACCTGAGCGTACCACTGAGGTTGTAACACTACCTGAGTGTACCACTAGGGTTGCAACACTACCTGAGTGTACCACTAGGGTTGCAACACTACCTGAGTGTACCACTGGGGTTGCAACACTACCTGAGTGTACCACTGGGGTTGCAACACTACCTGAGTGTACCACTGGGGTTGCAACACTACCTGAGTGTACCACTGGGGTTGCAACACTACATGAGTGTACCACTGGGGTTGCAACACTACCTGAGTGTACCACTAGGGTTGCAACACTACCTGAGTGTACCACTGGGGTTGCAACACTACCTGAGTGTACCACTAGGGTTGCAACACTACCTGAGCATACCACTGGGGTTGCAACACTACCTGAGCGTACCACCGGGGTTGCAACACTACCTGAGTGTACCACTAGGGTTGCAACACTACCTGAGCATACCACTGGGGTTGCAACACTACCTGAGCATACCACCGGGGTTGCAACACTACCTGAGTGTACCACTGGGGTTGCAACACTACCTGAGTGTACCACTGGGGTTGCAACACTACCTGAGCGTACCACTGGGGTTGCAACACTACCTGAGTGTACCACTAGGGTTGCAACACTACCTGAGTGTACCACTGGGGTTGCAACACTACCTGAGTGTACCACTGGGGTTGCAACACTACCTGAGCATACCACTGGGGTTGCAACACTACCTGAGCGTACCACCGGGGTTGCAACACTACCTGAGTGTACCACTGGGGTTGCAACACTACCTGAGTGTACCACTGGGGTTGCAACACTACCTGAGCGTACCACTGGGGTTGCAACACTACCTGAGTGTACCACTGGGGTTGCAACACTACCTGAGTGTACCACTGGGGTTGCAACACTACCTGAGTGTACCACTGGGGTTGCAACACTACCTGAGTGTACCACTGGGGTTGCAACACTACCTGAGTGTACCACTGGGGTTGCAACACTACCTGAGTGTACCACTGTTGCAACCCCTGAATGGGTTACAATGATTATTATGTATATATAATGTATATTACCTTTTCATTTAATTTTATATTGCTTATATTTGCGATAATAGCTAAATCGTAAATGTATGACTTTATATTATTATTTGACTTTTATATTGTTATTTAGCTTATGTTGTTAGGATGTATATAAAATGTGCTCAGTTAGGCTTGATTGTCAAACTACTGTAATTATCGCTTGTCGCTCGTTATACTGCCGGCTTCTGAGCTGCAGTTGTCCACGTAGCTATCACGTGATCGAGGGGGGGGGGTGTCCTCACCTCTCGTGAAATTGTCAGTCTGCTGGAGACTCGCTTGCTGGTTGGACATTGTCTGTCTGAGTCTGCTAGAGACTCGCTTGCTGGTTGGACATTGTCTGTCTGAGTCTGCTGGAGACTCGCTTGCTGGTTGGACAGATTGTCTGTCTCATTATTCTTGTTAGTTCTGTAGAACTTTGTTCACAGAACATTGTATAGACTTTGTGATTTTCGACGTTGTACTGAGGTTGTGTGTCCTATTGACACTCTGAACATCTCAGGTCCCGAGCTATAGCTTCTGACCTAATTTTGTACTGGTTCCTGTGTATTGTCACAGTCACAGTTTTTCCTATGCTGAACGTAGATTCAGTATTTTGGGAGTTTTGTAACTTTAGTGGAGGATCTGCTGATGGTCCCTACTTATTGTTGTTATATTATTTCCCAGTTCCTGATTCTGTGTCGTAGTCGCTTGATATTGCATTGCTATTGGGCTTAGCATTCTTTGTTGTTCAAGCAGACTGTTCGGGTTGCCAGTCGGTCAAGAAGTTAGTTTATTTGAGGACTTTGTCAGTCACTTGTTTAAGTCTAATTCGAGTCTTGAGACACAGCTAACTACTTAAGAGCACTTATACGCATACACACTTACTTGTACATATTTGTAATATCTTATTAAATGTTAATGTACCTGACGGTACTTAAGAATTATAAATGTGATATGTGCTTTTAGCACAATAATATTGAACTCGAGAGATTGATTTTATTTTGATTGATGTGATTTAATTTATTTTGATAATATACCTCTAGACAACTTACTACTTAATAAATTTATTAAATTTTAATTTCTCTAGTTAGTAGCCTACCAGTTGTAATCCTAAAGCACTATTGAACCATACTGAATTTCAATGGATAATTGGACAAGGATACTGACTACTTGTTACGAAAACCCAGTAACAGGTTGGATGCTAGAAGGGCAGTCCTTTCTAGTATTCACTGGAGATCTCTAAGCTTTTAGAATCGCGTTTTTTGTAACAAATGGGGGCCTGTCCGGGAGGCTCTTGATCCAAGGTGTTGGAGAAATTGTCCAGTTTGACATAATAGTAACTCTATGGTCAAACACTTTGAGTACTTTCCTAATCTGAAGACTTTGAGTTTAGTCTTGTACAACATACCAGGTGGATGTATGTACCTGACTGAGTCTCTTGATCCAAGGAGATGGAAATACTGTTTATGAGTTCTAACTCTAAGACAACTAACACTAAAATTCCTATTAAGATTATAGTTTCCCATAATCACTCTCTCGTAGTACAATTATTTTCGTGATGTATGCCAAAGTGAAACAGTTAATTGATACTCTGACTTTGTCTGAGTTAAGTACATTAAAACTTCAGACGTGTTGGCAAGTAGCCAAGTATCTCGGTGTGACGTATAACAGGAATTACACCGCAGAAACTGTCAGAGCATTAATTAAAGATATATTGTTTCCTGCTCATACAGAGATGTCTGATTATGATTCAGATTCAGAAAGTCTAGTGTCACAATTAGGAAGTATGGCTCTATTTGAAGTTGAAGAAAGAGCAACTAGAGCAGAAGTGAGCCTAGTGTCTGAGCCTAGTGTAGCTCAGTTCTCGCTCGCTCCTTCCTTCACTGACACTATAGTACAGAGTATAGCTGGTAGTATGACACAGCCTAATACTAGTACAGTGTATGATACACCTGTATCTACTTATCCTAGACCAGATCTAGACACTCTAGAGACGGCTGGACCAAGTGTCCGACCTAAGGACCGTCCAGACCATGTTAATTTCCCTACTCCTCCATTACCTACTGGTCCTATCTCTCAGGAACAGTTTGAGAGGTTGGAACGCCTCATTATGTTGCAGACTGCACAAATAGAGGCACAGAGGAGATTGAACGAAGAAGATTTCCAAAGAGAAAATGTTCGTCTGGGAAGACAACAGACTGATAGATCACAGGACACATTTAATGTGCAGAAAGCTGCATCTATGGTTCCTAAGTTTTTTGAAAGTGACTTAGACACATATTTTGATGTGTTTGAGAACCAGGCTCGTGCTATGAACTGGCCACGTAAGCACTGGGCAACATTGCTTCATACTGCTTTGACAGGAAGAGCTCAAACTTGTACGGCTGCTTTGCCATTTGCTAAGTACATTAGTTATGACGCTGTCAAACAAACAATTCTAGAGACGTATAACTTGTTACCTGTAAGTTATCAAAGAGCATTTCGTACGTTACAACGACGACAAGATCAAACTTGTGTAGAGTTTGCTCGTGAGAAAAAAGTTGCATTTGAGAGATGGTCTAGAGCTGCTAAGTGTACCAACTACGACAGCCTTGTTCAGTTGTTACTACACGAAGAGTTTAACAACTGTATGTCTGCTGACATACAAGAATATCTGATCGATCATACTACCTCGGATATTCTGGAAACTGCAGCATTAGCAGACAATTACGAGATTTCTCACAAACTTGTACGTACTAAAACACAGAGAAACAAGGTAACTAAAGATTGTCCTAGAAGTTGGCAACCTAAATCAGCTGCTCATTGCCGGCCTGATGTACCTGCTACTGTAACTTCTCGTACCTTTACCAGGAAAACTCACAATCCTGAATCTGTCTCTGTGGCTAGACAGAAATCTGGTATCGAGAAGAAGAAAGTTAAATGTACCTATTGTAACAGAAAAGGACATACTAGAGAGTATTGCTATAAGTTAGAAAGAGATACGAGAAACAGTCGTGCGGCTGGCGCCCCCACACAAGTCGTATCCTCTTCCGAGCAACAAAGGCACCAAAAGCCTAGCAATTCCTCTTATCCTACTGTTTTAGATAATGTTACTCAGGATAGATGACTAGCGTCAGAAAGTGTATCTGACGAAAAGATTCGTTCAGCTATGAGTCCTTACTTTTCGAGAGATAAAGTAGGATTTGACGAATCACATCTAACTGAGATAATTTCTTTCAGAGACACTGGCAGTTATCTCACGTTATTAAGAGAAGATGTACTGCCCATTACTGACGATACCTATTGCAAGATAGATGTATTGTTAGAAGCCTATGGAGGGGCTGTTATAAAAGTGCCTCTGCACAAAGTTTATATTGAAACAAGCTATTATACTGGTTATATTTCAGTGGGTATATCCAGTGGTGTATTTCCCATCAGGTCAGTGGACTTGTTGATAGGGAACGATATCCTTCATGCTGGTATATGTAAAGAACCACTTGTGATTGATAATAACACTGATGATAATTATGCCATTGAAGCTTGTAGAGAGAAACCTATTTTATTTCCTCTCAGCGCAATTACTAGAGCTATGTCAAAGATACAACAACCATCCTTGTCTCCTGTTGAGTTAGTGGATGACAATGATTTGGGGTTGAATATGTTGTTTAGTGACGCTCTGCGCCCAGGATCATTAACACTGACTCCCCCCGGTCATCAACCTAGTCAAGACACAACTGACGTTAAATTTCTAACTCATGATGATTTAATCAAGGATCAGTTTGTTGATCAGTCACTGGAAAGACTGAGAGATATAGCAGTTACTGAGAGTGAAGCAAAGGATCTCGATAATTGTTACTATTATAGTAACGGTGTACTGATGGAGAAAAACACATGTAAGTTGTCAGCTGATAGTGTTTCTACCACAGTCAAGAATCTAGTTGTGTTACCAGTTACATTTCGTGAACAAGCCATTGATTTTGCTCACAATAGTCCCATAGGAGGACATTTGGGTGTCAAGAAGACACTCGGTAAACTGGCAAAACATTTTACTTGGCCAAAGATGAAGGAAACAGTAGCTGATCATGTGCGACGTTGCCACGTGTGTCAAGTGACAGGCAAGCCAGCGCACACACCTCCACCTGCGCCTCTCATTCCTATCACCGTGCATGGTGAACCATTCTCACGTCTTATTATTGATTGTGTTGGTCCTTTGCCTAGAACCAAACTAGGAAACCAATACTTATTTACTATTATGGACGCTGCAACACGCTATCCCGAAGCTATTCCTATGAGAAAAATTAATGCTCGTGCTATTGTCAGAGCGCTGATGAAATTTTTCTCCCAGGTTGGATTGCCACGAGAGATACAATCAGATCAGGGATCTAATTTCACTTCTAAGATCTTTCGAGAAGCATTATCCCACCTAGGAATAAAGTCTGTACTTTCAACCAGTTATCATCCACAGTCACAAGGGGCTCTAGAGAGATTTCATCAGACATTGAAGTCTATGATGAGAGCTTATTGTGAGCATTTTTCTAGAGACTGGGATGAGGGTATACCTTTTCTTCTGTTCGCTATGAGAGAAAGTGAGCAAGAAAGTCTCGGATTTAGTCCGTTTGAACTAATATTCGGACACCAAGTGCGTGGTCCTCTTGCAGTGTTGAAAGACGTGTGGACAGGAAAATCAAATCCATCATTGAGTACTTCACCTTCATTAATGCAGCAACATTTGACAGCCGCTAGAGAGCTAGCTTCGAAAAACCTAGTTTCAGCCCAAGCTAGAATGAAGCAACATTATGACAAGCGTGCTGTCTCTCGTTCTTTTAAAGCAGGAGATAAGGTGATGGCTCGGAAATTAGTACCAGGTCATGCTCTACAAGCCAGGTATGATGGTCCCCTGGAAGTAGTGAAAAAGCTTAGCGACGTAAATTATTTGGTACGTACGCCTGGGAAAAAGAAATCTAATCATGTGTACCATGTTAACCAGCTTAAGGCATACTACGCTAGTCCTCTACCTACTACTTCTATTCTTCCTAGGACAGAGGAAGAAAACGTCAGTCTACCTGACATCTCTAGAGGTATAGAGGTTCGTTTAGAAAATTCAGTGACTCTACAATCACTAGACGATTTTCTTAGTAACCTTGGGATTGATAAAGCTGGTGATATTAAAAACATGATTTTGCATTTCCCTGAATTGTTCGGTGATGTTCCTAAACGTTGTACTCTGGGTGTACATGACGTTGATGTACAGGGAGCATCACCCATTAAGCAATCACCATATAGGATGAGTCCAACAAAGCATAAAGCATTGAGAGAAGAAGTTGATTTTCTGTTATCTCACGGACTTATTGAACGCAGTAAAAGTCCATGGGCATCTCCCTGTATTTTAGTGCCTAAACCTGACGGTAGTTTCAGGATGTGCACTGATTACAGGAAAGTGAACTCTGTCACCTTGCCTGATGGTTATCCTCTACCTCGCATTGACGACCTTATTGACCGTGTGTCAGGAGCCCAGTTTGTCAGCCGTTTAGATCTCTTACGAGGCTATTATCAAGTCCCGCTTACTGAACGTGCTCAAGAAATATCTGCTTTTACTGTTCAAGATGGATTGTTTAACTACCTCGTCACCCCCTTCGGCCTATGTAACGCGGCTTCTTCATTCCAACGTATAATGAACGAGTTGACCCACAACTTAGAAGGAGTAGAAGCCTACCTTGACGACTTAGTGGTGTACAGTGACGAGTGGGAACAGCACTTGACGCGTCTCAGAGCATTGTTTGAGAGACTGGCGCACTACAACTTCACTGTTAACTTAGCTAAATGTAGTTTTGGTCAAGCCAAGATTACCTATCTAGGCTTTTGTATCGGCCAAGGTGAGGTTGCTCCTATTGAGGCTAAGGTTCGTGCAATTTCTGAATTTCCAGTGCCACAGGATAGGAAAGGAGTACAGAGATTCCTGGGTATGGCAGGATATTATCGCAGGTTCTGTCCAAACTTTTCTCAGATTGCAGCTCCTCTCACTGAGCTTACTAGTAGCAAAGTTCAGTTCACCTGGACTAGAGATTGTTCAGACTCGTTCAAAAGGTTGAAGCGCTTGCTATCCTCTGCTCCTGTGTTGAAGAGTCCTAATTTCAATCTTCCCTTCTTTTTACATATAGATGCGAGTGGCTATGCAGTGGGTGCTGTGCTGCTCCAACAGTCAACATCCACTGATATTCTCCATCCTATATGTTACTATTCATCTAAGCTTAAACGACACCAGAAAAATTATGCCACTATTGAGAAAGAGGCTCTAGCTCTTGTGGTGTCCTTGGAACATTTTGACGTGTATTTGGGCACTTCCCCATTTAAAATTAACGTTTTTTCAGACCACAATCCACTCACTTATATTAATACCATGAAAAGTAAAAATGCTAGGATCATGAGGTGGGCCCTCAGAATCCAACCTTATTCTATTAGTATAAAACACATAAGTGGTCATTGTAATGTAATTGCCGACGCTCTGTCTCGTCCTTAATAATTATCAGTTACATTAAATTAACGTAATTTTATGCCCAAATACCTTTTGTTACTTGCTATGTCAAATTCAGTAAAGTAACTTAATCCCTCCAGCCCATATTAACTATATATACTCATGTCATGTCTAATTATTATATTTATATATTCACAGTAATGTTGTGTGAGGAGGAAACAAGCTGAGTGTTGAGTGAGTAGTGTGGTGCGGGTGATGTACTGCGTGACGCAACACTGTCCTGCCGCAGACCCCCCCCCTCACTACACACCTTAAGCTGTTTCATACTCAGATGTTCATACTGCCTCGCATTCCACAACCACTACTTAAGAGTGGAATGCAGTCTCCTCTACTATGATCGAGCCTCAACGTGCCCTCCTTGTCAGCGCTATCTTGTCTCTACACTGATGTACATAACCACGAGTATGAAGAGATACGATACTGTGTACTGCCCTAGTACTAGGGGCCTATCCTAGTGACGGACGCTGTGAAATTGTAGAGGTGCTTGGCACAAGAGAGACTCGTTAATATTTATTTTGATAATAATATTGATATGAGTAACCAGAAATAATGTGAAAGACATTCATGCAACTCCTAGTGCGACCCTCTGTCGTGTTGGGGGGGGTGTTGCAACCCCTGAATGGGTTACAATGATTATTATGTATATATAATGTATATTACCTTTTCATTTAATTTTATATTGCTTATATTTGCGATAATAGCTAAATCGTAAATGTATGACTTTATATTATTATTTGACTTTTATATTGTTATTTAGCTTATGTTGTTAGGATGTATATAAAATGTGCTCAGTTAGGCTTGATTGTCAAACTACTGTAATTATCGCTTGTCGCTCGTTATACTGCCGGCTTCTGAGCTGCAGTTGTCCACGTAGCTATCACGTGATCGAGGGGGGGGGTGTCCTCACCTCTCGTGAAATTGTCAGTCTGCTGGAGACTCGCTTGCTGGTTGGACATTGTCTGTCTGAGTCTGCTGGAGACTCGCTTGCTGGTTGGACAGATTGTCTGTCTCATTATTCTTGTTAGTTCTGTAGAACTTTGTTCACAGAACATTGTATAGTCTTTGTGATTTTCGACGTTGTACTGAGGTTGTGTGTCCTATTGACACTCTGAACATCTCAGGTCCCGAGCTATAGCTTCTGACCTAATTTTGTACTGGTTCCTGTGTATTGTCACAGTCACAGTTTTTCCTATGCTGAACGTAGATTCAGTATTTTGGGAGTTTTGTAACTTTAGTGGAGGATCTGCTGATGGTACCTACTTATTGTCGTTATATTATTTCCCAGTTCCTGATTCTGTGTCGTAGTCGCTTGATATTGCATTGCTATTGGGCTTAGCATTCTTTGTTGTTCAAGCAGACTGTTCGGGTTGCCAGTCGGTCAAGAAGTTAGTTTATTTGAGGACTTTGTCAGTCACTTGTTTAAGTCTAATTCGAGTCTTGAGACACAGCTAACTACTTAAGAGCACTTATACGCATACACACTTACTTGTACATATTTGTAATATCTTATTAAATGTTAATGTACCTGACGGTACTTAAGAATTATAAATGTGATATGTGCTTTTAGCACAATAATATTGAACTCGAGAGATTGATTTTATTTTGATTGATGTGATTTAATTTATTTTGATAATATACCTCTAGACAACTTACTACTTAATAAATTTATTAAATTTTAATTTCTCTAGTTAGTAGCCTACCAGTTGTAATCCTAAAGCACTATTGAACCATACTGAATTTCAATGGATAATTGGACAAGGATACTGACTACTTGTTACGAAAACCCAGTAACAGGTTGAATGCTAGAAGGGCAGTCCTTTCTAGTATTCACTGGAGATCTCTAAGCTTTTAGAATCGCGTTTTTTGTAACAACCACTAGGGTTGCAACACTACCTGAGCATACCACTGTGGTTGCAACACTACCTGAGTGTACCACTAGGGTTGCAACACTACCTGAGTGTACCACTGGGGTTGCAACACTACCTGAGTGTACCACTGGGGTTGCAACACTACCTGAGTGTACCACTAGGGTTGCAACACTACCTGAGTGTACCACTGGGGTTGCAACACTACCTGAGTGTACCACTAGGGTTGCAACTCTACCTGAGTGTACCACTGGGGTTGCAACACTACCTGAGTGTACCACTAGGGTTGCAACACTACCTGAGTGTACCACTAGGGTTGCAACACTACCTGAGTGTACCACTAGGGTTGCAACACTACCTGAGTGTACCACTGGGGTTGCAACACTACCTGAGTGTACCACTGGGGTTGCAACACTACCTGAGTGTACCACTGGGGTTGCAACACTACCTGAGTGTACCACTAGGGTTGCAACACTACCTGAGTGTACCACTGGGGTTGCAACACTACCTGAGTGTACCACTAGGGTTGCAACACTACCTGAGTGTACCACTAGGGTTGCAACACTACCTGAGTGTACCACTAGGGTTGCAACACTACCTGAGTGTACCACTAGGGTTGCAACACTACCTGAGTGTACCACTAAGGTTGCAACACTACCTGAGTGTACCACTAGGGTTGCAACACTACCTGAGTGTACCACTGGGGTTGCAACACTACCTGAGTGTACCACTAGGGTTGCAACACTACCTGAGTGTACCACTGGGGTTGCAACACTACCTGAGTGTACCACTGGGGTTGCAACACTACCTGAGTGTACCACTGGGGTTGCAACACTACCTGAGCATACCACTGGGGTTGCAACACTACCTGAGTGTACCACTGGGGTTGCAACACTACCTGAGTGTACCACTAGGGTTGCAACACTACCTGAGTGTACCACTGGGGTTGCAACACTACCTGAGTGTACCACTGGGGTTGCAACACTACCTGAGTGTACCACTGGGGTTGCAACACTACCTGAGTGTACCACTAGGGTTGCAACACTACCTGAGTGTACCACTAGGGTTGCAACACTACCTGAGTGTACCACTGGGGTTGCAACACTACCTGAGTGTACCACTAGGGTTGCAACACTACCTGAGTGTACCACTAGGGTTGCAACACTACCTGAGTGTACCACTAGGGTTGCAACACTACCTGAGTGTACCACTGGGGTTGCAACACTACCTGAGTGTACCACTAGCGTTGCAACACTACCTGAGTGTACCACTGGGGTTGCAACACTACCTGAGTGTACCACTAGGGTTGCAACACTATCTGAGTGTACCACTGGGGTTGCAACACTACCTGAGTGTACCACTGGGGTTGCAACACTACCTGAGTGTACCACTGGGGTTGCAACACTACCTGAGCATACCACTGGGGTTGCAACACTACCTGAGTGTACCACTGGGGTTGCAACACTACCTGAGTGTACCACTAGGGTTGCAACACTACCTGAGTGTACCACTGGGGTTGCAACACTACCTGAGTGTACCACTGGGGTTGCAACACTACCTGAGTGTACCACTGGGGTTGCAACACTACCTGAGTGTACCACTAGGGTTGCAACACTACCTGAGTGTACCACTAGGGTTGCAACACTACCTGAGTGTACCACTGGGGTTGCAACACTACCTGAGTGTACCACTAGGGTTGCAACACTACCTGAGTGTACCACTAGGGTTGCAACACTACCTGAGTGTACCACTAGGGTTGCAACACTACCTGAGTGTACCACTGGGGTTGCAACACTACCTGAGTGTACCACTAGGGTTGCAACACTACCTGAGTGTACCACTAGGGTTGCAACACTACCTGAGTGTACCACTAGGGTTGCAACACTACCTGAGTGTACCACTGGGGTTGCAACACTACCTGAGTGTACCACTAGGGTTGCAACACTACCTGAGTGTACCACTGGGGTTGCAACACTACCTGAGTGTACCACTGGGGTTGCAACACTACCTGAGTGTACCACTGGGGTTGCAACACTACCTGAGTGTACCACTAG
The DNA here is from genome assembly GCF_038502225.1 of Cherax quadricarinatus. NCBI lineage: Eukaryota > Metazoa > Arthropoda > Malacostraca > Decapoda > Parastacidae > Cherax > Cherax quadricarinatus. The sequence continues at coordinate 64,764,720 of NC_091297.1, read as the reverse complement.
GGTTGCAACACTACCTGAGTGTACCACTAGGGTTGCAACACTACCTGAGTGTACCACTAGGGTTGCAACACTACCTGAGTGTACCACTAGGGTTGCAACACTACCTGAGTGTACCACTAGGGTTGCAACACTACCTGAGTGTACCACTAAGGTTGCAACACTACCTGAGTGTACCACTAGGGTTGCAACACTACCTGAGTGTACCACTGGGGTTGCAACACTACCTGAGTGTACCACTAGGGTTGCAACACTACCTGAGTGTACCACTAGGGTTGCAACACTACCTGAGTGTACCACTAGGGTTGCAACACTACCTGAGTGTACCACTAAGGTTGCAACACTACCTGAGTGTACCACTAGGGTTGCAACACTACCTGAGTGTACCACTGGGGTTGCAACACTACCTGAGTGTACCACTAGGGTTGCAACACTACCTGAGTGTACCACTGGGGTTGCAACACTACCTGAGTGTACCACTGGGGTTGCAACACTACCTGAGTGTACCACTGGGGTTGCAACACTACCTGAGCATACCACTGGGGTTGCAACACTACCTGAGTGTACCACTGGGGTTGCAACACTACCTGAGTGTACCACTAGGGTTGCAACACTACCTGAGTGTACCACTGGGGTTGCAACACTACCTGAGTGTACCACTGGGGTTGCAACACTACCTGAGTGTACCACTGGGGTTGCAACACTACCTGAGTGTACCACTAGGGTTGCAACACTACCTGAGTGTACCACTAGGGTTGCAACACTACCTGAGTGTACCACTAGGGTTGCAACACTACCTGAGTGTACCACTGGGGTTGCAACACTACCTGAGTGTACCACTAGCGTTGCAACACTACCTGAGTGTACCACTGGGGTTGCAACACTACCTGAGTGTACCACTAGGGTTGCAACACTATCTGAGTGTACCACTGGGGTTGCAACACTACCTGAGTGTACCACTGGGGTTGCAACACTACCTGAGTGTACCACGGGGGTTGCAACACTACCTGAGCATACCACTGGGGTTGCAACACTACCTGAGTGTACCACTGGGGTTGCACCACTACCTGAGTGTACCACTAGGGTTGCAACACTACCTGAGTGTACCACTGGGGTTGCAACACTACCTGAGTGTACCACTGGGGTTGCAACACTACCTGAGTGTACCACTGGGGTTGCAACACTACCTGAGTGTACCACTAGGGTTGCAACACTACCTGAGTGTACCACTAGGGTTGCAACACTACCTGAGTGTACCACTGGGGTTGCAACACTACCTGAGTGTACCACTAGGGTTGCAACACTACCTGAGTGTACCACTAGGGTTGCAACACTACCTGAGTGTACCACTAGGGTTGCAACACTACCTGAGTGTACCACTAGGGTTGCAACACTACCTGAGTGTACCACTAGGGTTGCAACACTACCTGAGTGTACCACTAGGGTTGCAACACTACCTGAGTGTACCACTAGGGTTGCAACACTACCTGAGTGTACCACTGGGGTTGCAACACTACCTGAGTGTACCACTAGGGTTGCAACACTACCTGAGTGTACCACTGGGGTTGCAACACTACCTGAGTGTACCACTGGGGTTGCAACACTACCTGAGTGTACCACTGGGGTTGCAACACTACCTGAGTGTACCACTAGGGTTGCAACACTACCTGAGTGTACCACTAGGGTTGCAACACTAGCTGAGCATACCACTAGGGTTGCAACACTACCTGAGTGTACCACTAGGGTTGCAACACTACCTGAGTGTACCACTAGGGTTGCAACACTACCTGAGTGTACCACTAGGGTTGCAACACTACCTGAGTGTACCACTAGGGTTGCAACACTACCTGAGTGTACCACTGGGGTTGCAACACTACCTGAGTGTACCACTGGGGTTGCAACACTACCTGAGTGTACCACTGGGGTTGCAACACTACCTGAGTGTACCACTGGGGTTGCAACACTACCTGAGTGTACCACTAGGGTTGCAACACTACCTGAGTGTACCACTAGGGTTGCAACACTACCTGAGTGTACCACTGGGGTTGCAACACTACCTGAGTGTACCACTAGGGTTGCAACACTACCTGAGTGTACCACTGGGGTTGCAACACTACCTGAGTGTACCACTGGGGTTGCAACACAACCTGAGTGTACCACTAGGGTTGCAACACTACCTGAGTGTACCACTGGGGTTGCAACACTACCTGAGTGTACCACTGAGGTTGTAACACTACCTGAGTGTACCACTAGGGTTGCAACACTACCTGAGTGTACCACTGGGGTTGCAACACTACCTGAGTGTACCACTAGGGTTGCAACACTACCTGAGTGTACCACTGAGGTTGTAACACTACCTGAGTGTACCACTAGGGTTGCAACACTACCTGAGTGTACCACTGGGGTTGCAACACTACCTGAGTGTACCACTGGGGTTGCAACACTACCTGAGTGTACCACTAGGGTTGCAACACTACCTGAGTGTACCACTGAGGTTGTAACACTACCTGAGTGTACCACTAGGGTTGCAACACTACCTGAGTGTACCACTGGGGTTGCAACACTACCTGAGTGTACCACTGGGGTTGCAACACTACCTGAGTGTACCACTGGGGTTGCAACACTACCTGAGTGTACCACTAGGGTTGCAACACTACCTGAGTGTACCACTGGGGTTGCAACACTACCTGAGTGTACCACTGGGGTTGCAACACTACCTGAGTGTACCACTGGGGTTGCAACACTACCTGAGTGTACCACTGGGGTTGCAACACTACCTGAGTGTACAACTAGGGTTGCAACACTACCTGAGTGTACCACTGGGGTTGCAACACTACCTGAGTGTACCACTAGGGTTGCAACACTACCTGAGTGTACCACTAGGGTTGCAACACTACCTGAGTGTACCACTAGGGTTGCAACACTACCTGAGTGTACCACTGGGGTTGCAACACTACCTGAGTGTACCACTAGGGTTGCAACACTACCTGAGTGTACCACTGGGGTTGCAACACTACCTGAGTGTACCACTGGGGTTGCAACACTACCTGAGTGTACCACTGGGGTTGCAACACTACCTGAGTGTACCACTGGGGTTGCAACACTACCTGAGTGTACCACTGGGGTTGCAACACTACCTGAGTGTACCACTGGGGTTGCAACACTACCTGAGCATACCACTGGGGTTCCAACACTACCTGAGTGTACCACTGGGGTTGCAACACTACCTGAGTGTACCACTGGGGTTGCAACACTACCTGAGCATACCACTGGGGTTGCAACACTACCTGAGCATACCACTGGGGTTGCAACACTACCTGAGTGTACCACTAGGGTTGCAACACTACCTGAGCGAACCACTGGGGTTGCAACACTACCTGAGCATACCACTGGGGTTGCAACACTACCTGAGCGAACCACTGGGGTTGCAACACTACCTGAGCATACCACTGGGGTTGCAACACTACCTGAGCGTACCACTGGGGTTGCAACACTGCCTGAGTGTACCACTAGGGTTGCAACACTACCTGAGTGTACCACTGGGGTTGCAACACTACCTGAGCATACCACTGGGGTTGCAACACTACCTGAGCGAACCACTGGGGTTGCAACACTACCTGAGCATACCACTGGGGTTGCAACACTGCCTGAGTGTACCACTAGGGTTGCAACACTACCTGAGTGTACCACTGGGGTTGCAACACTACCTGAGCATACCACTGGGGTTGCAACACTACCTGAGCGAACCACTGGGGTTGCAACACTACCTGAGCATACCACTGGGGTTGCAACACTACCTGAGCGTACCACTGGGGTTGCAACACTACCTGAGCATACCACTGGGGTTGCAACACTACCTGAGTGTACCACTAGGGTTGCAACACTACCTGAGCGTACCACTGGGGTTGCAACACTACCTGAGCATACCACTGGGGTTGCAACACTACCTGAGTGTACCACTAGGGTTGCAACACTACCTGAGTGTACCACTGGGGTTGCAACACTACCTGAGCGTACCACTGGGGTTGTAACACTACCTGAGCGAACCACTGGGGTTGTAACACTACCTGAGCGAACCACTGGGGTTGTAACACTACCTGAGCGTACCACTGGGGTTGTAACACTACCTGAGCGTACCACTGTGGTTGTAACACTACCTGAGCGTACCACTGGGGTTGTAACACTACCTGAGCGAACCACTGGGGTTGTAACACTACCTGAGTGTACCACTGGGGTTGTAACACTGCATGAGCGTACCACTGGGGTTGTAACACTACCTGAGCGTACCACTGGGGTTGTAACACTACCTGAGCGAACCACTGGGGTTGTAACACTACCTGAGTGTACCACTGGGATTGTAACACTGCATGAGCGTACCACTGGGGTTGTAACAATGCATGAGTGTACCACTGGGATTGTAACACTGCATGAGCGTACCACTGGGGTTGTAACAATGCATGAGTGTACCACTGGGATTGTAACACTGCATGAGCATACCACTGGGGTTGTAACACTGCATGAACTTACCACTGGGGTTGTAACACTGCATGAGTGTACCACTGGGGTTGTAACACTGCATGAGCGTACCACTGGGGTTGTAACACTGCATGAGTGTACCACTGGGGTTGTAACACTGCATGAACGTACCACTGGGGTTGTAACACTGCATGAGTGTACCACTGGGGTTGTAACACTGCATAAGCGTACCACTGGGGTTGTAACACTACCTGAGCGTACCACTATGGTTGTAACACTGCATGAGCGTACCACTGGGGTTGTAACACTGCATGAGCGTACCACTGGGGTTGTAACACTGCCTGAGCGTACCACTGGGGTTGTAACACTGCATGAGCGTACCACTGGGGTTGTAACACTGCATGAGTGTACCACTGGGGTTGTAACACTACCTGAGCGTACCACTGGGGTTGTAACACTGCATGAGCGTACCACTGGGGTTGTAACACTGCATGAGTGTACCACCGGGGTTGTAACACTGCATGAGCGTACCACTGGGGTTGTAACACTGCATGAGCGTACCACTGGGGTTGTAACACTGCATGAGCGTACCACTGGGGTTGTAACGCTGCATGAGCGTACCACTGGGGTTGTAACACTGCATGAGCGTACCACTGGGGTTGTAACACTGCATGAGCGTACCACTGGGGTTGTAACACTGCATGAGCGTACCACTGGGGTTGTAACACTGCATGAGCGTACCACTGGGGTTGTAACACTGCATGAGCGTACCACTGGGGTTGTAACACTGCATGAGCGTACCACTGGGGTTGTAACACTGCATGAGCGTACCACTGGGGTTGTAACACTGTATGAGCGTACCACTGGGGTTGTAACACTGTATGAGCGTACCACTGGGGTTGAAACACTGCATGAGCGTACCACTGGGGTTGTAACACTGCATGAGCGTACCACTGGGGTTGTAACGCTGCATGAGCGTACCACTGGGGTTGTAACACTGCATGAGCGTACCACTGGGGTTGTAACACTGCATGAACGTACCACTGGGGTTGTAACACTGCATGAGCGTACCACTGGGGTTGTAACACTGCATGAGCGTACCACTGGGGTTGTAACACTGCATGAGCGTACCACTGGGGTTGTAACACTACCTGAGCGTACCATTGGGGTTGTAACACTGCATGAGTGTACCACTGGGGTTGTAACACTGCATGAGCGTACCACTGGGGTTGTAACACTGCATGAGCGTACCACTGGGGTTGTAACACTGCATGAGCGTACCACTGGGGTTGTAACACTGCATGAGCGTACCACTGGCGTTGTAACACTGCATGAGCGTACCACTGGGGTTGTAACACTGCATGAGCGTACCACTGGGGTTGTAACGCTGCATGAGCGTACCACTGGGGTTGTAACACTGCATGAGCGTACCACTGGGGTTGTAACACTGCATGAACGTACCACTGGGGTTGTAACACTGCATGAGCGTACCACTGGGGTTGTAACACTGCATGAGCGTACCACTGGGGTTGTAACACTGCATGAGCGTACCACTGGGGTTGTAACACTACCTGAGCGTACCATTGGGGTTGTAACACTGCATGAGTGTACCACTGGGGTTGTAACACTGCATGAGCGTACCACTGGGGTTGTAACACTGCATGAGCGTACCACTGGGGTTGTAACACTGCATGAGCGTACCACTGGGGTTGTAACACTGCATGAGCGTACCACTGGCGTTGTAACACTGCATGAGCGTACCACTGGGGTTGTAAAACTGCATGAGCGTACCACTGGGGTTGTAACACTGCATGAGCGTACCACTGGGGTTGTAACACTGCATGAGCGTACCACTGGGGTTGCAACAATGCATGAGCGTACCACTGGGGTTGTAACACTACCTGAGCGTACCACTGGGGTTGTAACACTGCATGAGCGTACCACTGGGGTTGTAACACTGCATGAGCGTACCACTGGGGTTGCAACAATGCATGAGCGTACCACTGGGGTTGTAACACTACCTGAGTGTACCACTGGGGTTGCAACACTACCTGAGTGTACCACTAGGGTTGCAACACTACCTGAGTGTACCACTAGGGTTGCAACACTAGCTGAGCATACCACTAGGGTTGCAACACTACCTGAGTGTACCACTAGGGTTGCAACACTACCTGAGTGTACCACTAGGGTTGCAACACTACCTGAGTGTACCACTAGGGTTGCAACACTACCTGAGTGTACCACTGGGGTTGCAACACTACCTGAGTGTACCACTGGGGTTGCAACACTACCTGAGTGTACCACTGGGGTTGCAACACTACCTGAGTGTACCACTGGGGTTGCAACACTACCTGAGTGTACCACTAGGGTTGCAACACTACCTGAGTGTACCACTAGGGTTGCAACACTACCTGAGTGTACCACTGGGGTTGCAACACTACCTGAGTGTACCACTAGGGTTGCAACACTACCTGAGTGTACCACTGGGGTTGCAACACTACCTGAGTGTACCACTGGGGTTGCAACACAACCTGAGTGTACCACTAGGGTTGCAACACTACCTGAGTGTACCACTGGGGTTGCAACACTACCTGAGTGTACCACTGAGGTTGTAACACTACCTGAGTGTACCACTAGGGTTGCAACACTACCTGAGTGTACCACTGGGGTTGCAACACTACCTGAGTGTACCACTAGGGTTGCAACACTACCTGAGTGTACCACTGAGGTTGTAACACTACCTGAGTGTACCACTAGGGTTGCAACACTACCTGAGTGTACCACTGGGGTTGCAACACTACCTGAGTGTACCACTGGGGTTGCAACACTACCTGAGTGTACCACTAGGGTTGCAACACTACCTGAGTGTACCACTGAGGTTGTAACACTACCTGAGTGTACCACTAGGGTTGCAACACTACCTGAGTGTACCACTGGGGTTGCAACACTACCTGAGTGTACCACTGGGGTTGCAACACTACCTGAGTGTACCACTGGGGTTGCAACACTACCTGAGTGTACCACTAGGGTTGCAACACTACCTGAGTGTACCACTGGGGTTGCAACACTACCTGAGTGTACCACTGGGGTTGCAACACTACCTGAGTGTACCACTGGGGTTGCAACACTACCTGAGTGTACAACTAGGGTTGCAACACTACCTGAGTGTACCACTGGGGTTGCAACACTACCTGAGTGTACCACTAGGGTTGCAACACTACCTGAGTGTACCACTAGGGTTGCAACACTACCTGAGTGTACCACTAGGGTTGCAACACTACCTGAGTGTACCACTGGGGTTGCAACACTACCTGAGTGTACCACTAGGGTTGCAACACTACCTGAGTGTACCACTGGGGTTGCAACACTACCTGAGTGTACCACTGGGGTTGCAACACTACCTGAGTGTACCACTGGGGTTGCAACACTACCTGAGTGTACCACTGGGGTTGCAACACTACCTGAGTGTACCACTGGGGTTGCAACACTACCTGAGTGTACCACTGGGGTTGCAACACTACCTGAGCATACCACTGGGGTTCCAACACTACCTGAGTGTACCACTGGGGTTGCAACACTACCTGAGTGTACCACTGGGGTTGCAACACTACCTGAGCATACCACTGGGGTTGCAACACTACCTGAGCATACCACTGGGGTTGCAACACTACCTGAGTGTACCACTAGGGTTGCAACACTACCTGAGCGAACCACTGGGGTTGCAACACTACCTGAGCATACCACTGGGGTTGCAACACTACCTGAGCGAACCACTGGGGTTGCAACACTACCTGAGCATACCACTGGGGTTGCAACACTACCTGAGCGTACCACTGGGGTTGCAACACTGCCTGAGTGTACCACTAGGGTTGCAACACTACCTGAGTGTACCACTGGGGTTGCAACACTACCTGAGTGTACCACTGGGGTTGCAACACTACCTGAGCATACCACTGGGGTTGCAACACTACCTGAGCGAACCACTGGGGTTGCAACACTACCTGAGCATACCACTGGGGTTGCAACACTACCTGAGCGTACCACTGGGGTTGCAACACTACCTGAGCATACCACTGGGGTTGCAACACTACCTGAGTGTACCACTAGGGTTGCAACACTACCTGAGCGTACCACTGGGGTTGCAACACTACCTGAGCATACCACTGGGGTTGCAACACTACCTGAGTGTACCACTAGGGTTGCAACACTACCTGAGTGTACCACTGGGGTTGCAACACTACCTGAGCGTACCACTGGGGTTGTAACACTACCTGAGCGAACCACTGGGGTTGTAACACTACCTGAGCGAACCACTGGGGTTGTAACACTACCTGAGCGTACCACTGGGGTTGTAACACTACCTGAGCGTACCACTGTGGTTGTAACACTACCTGAGAGTACCACTGGGGTTGTAACACTACCTGAGCGAACCACTGGGGTTGTAACACTACCTGAGTGTACCACTGGGGTTGTAACACTGCATGAGCGTACCACTGGGGTTGTAACACTACCTGAGCGTACCACTGGGGTTGTAACACTACCTGAGCGAACCACTGGGGTTGTAACACTACCTGAGTGTACCACTGGGATTGTAACACTGCATGAGCGTACCACTGGGGTTGTAACAATGCATGAGTGTACCACTGGGATTGTAACACTGCATGAGCGTACCACTGGGGTTGTAACAATGCATGAGTGTACCACTGGGATTGTAACACTGCATGAGCATACCACTGGGGTTGTAACACTGCATGAACGTACCACTGGGGTTGTAACACTGCATGAGTGTACCACTGGGGTTGTAACACTGCATGAGCGTACCACTGGGGTTGTAACACTGCATGAGTGTACCACTGGGGTTGTAACACTGCATGAACGTACCACTGGGGTTGTAACACTGCATGAGTGTACCACTGGGGTTGTAACACTGCATAAGCGTACCACTGGGGTTGTAACACTACCTGAGCGTACCACTATGGTTGTAACACTGCATGAGCGTACCACTGGGGTTGTAACACTGCATGAGCGTACCACTGGGGTTGTAACACTGCCTGAGCGTACCACTGGGGTTGTAACACTGCATGAGCGTACCACTGGGGTTGTAACACTGCATGAGTGTACCACTGGGGATGTAACACTACCTGAGCGTACCACTGGGGTTGTAACACTGCATGAGCGTACCACTGGGGTTGTAACACTGCATGAGTGTACCACCGGGGTTGTAACACTGCATGAGCGTACCACTGGGGTTGTAACACTGCATGAGCGTACCACTGGGGTTGTAACACTGCATGAGCGTACCACTGGGGTTGTAACGCTGCATGAGCGTACCACTGGGGTTGTAACACTGCATGAGCGTACCACTGGGGTTGTAACACTGCATGAGCGTACCACTGGGGTTGTAACACTGCATGAGCGTACCACTGGGGTTGTAACACTGCATGAGCGTACCACTGGGGTTGTAACACTGCATGAGCGTACCACTGGGGTTGTAACACTGCATGAGCGTACCACTGGGGTTGTAACACTGCATGAGCGTACCACTGGGGTTGTAACACTGTATGAGCGTACCACTGGGGTTGTAACACTGTATGAGCGTACCACTGGGGTTGAAACACTGCATGAGCGTACCACTGGGGTTGTAACACTGCATGAGCGTACCACTGGGGTTGTAACGCTGCATGAGCGTACCACTGGGGTTGTAACACTGCATGAGCGTACCACTGGGGTTGTAACACTGCATGAACGTACCACTGGGGTTGTAACACTGCATGAGCGTACCACTGGGGTTGTAACACTGCATGAGCGTACCACTGGGGTTGTAACACTGCATGAGCGTACCACTGGGGTTGTAACACTACCTGAGCGTACCATTGGGGTTGTAACACTGCATGAGTGTACCACTGGGGTTGTAACACTGCATGAGCGTACCACTGGGGTTGTAACACTGCATGAGCGTACCACTGGGGTTGTAACACTGCATGAGCGTACCACTGGGGTTGTAACACTGCATGAGCGTACCACTGGCGTTGTAACACTGCATGAGCGTACCACTGGGGTTGTAACACTGCATGAGCGTACCACTGGGGTTGTAACGCTGCATGAGCGTACCACTGGGGTTGTAACACTGCATGAGCGTACCACTGGGGTTGTAACACTGCATGAACGTACCACTGGGGTTGTAACACTGCATGAGCGTACCACTGGGGTTGTAACACTGCATGAGCGTACCACTGGGGTTGTAACACTGCATGAGCGTACCACTGGGGTTGTAACACTACCTGAGCGTACCATTGGGGTTGTAACACTGCATGAGTGTACCACTGGGGTTGTAACACTGCATGAGCGTACCACTGGGGTTGTAACACTGCATGAGCGTACCACTGGGGTTGTAACACTGCATGAGCGTACCACTGGGGTTGTAACACTGCATGAGCGTACCACTGGCGTTGTAACACTGCATGAGCGTACCACTGGGGTTGTAAAACTGCATGAGCGTACCACTGGGGTTGTAACACTGCATGAGCGTACCACTGGGGTTGTAACACTGCATGAGCGTACCACTGGGGTTGCAACAATGCATGAGCGTACCACTGGGGTTGTAACACTACCTGAGCGTACCACTGGGGTTGTAACACTGCATGAGCGTACCACTGGGGTTGTAACACTGCATGAGCGTACCACTGGGGTTGCAACAATGCATGAGCGTACCACTGGGGTTGTAACACTACCTGAGCGTACCACTGGGGTTGTAACACTGCATGAGCGTACCACTGGGGTTGTAACACTGCATGAACGTACCACTGGGGTTGTAACACTGCATGAGCGTACCACTGGGGTTGTAACACTGCATGAGCGTACCACTGGGGTTGCAACAATGCATGAGCGTACCACTGGGGTTGTAACACTACCTGAGCGTACCACTGGGGTTGTAACACTGCATGAGCGTACCACTGGGGTTGTAACACTGCATGAACGTACCACTGGGGTTGTAACACTGCATGAGCGTACCACTGGGGTTGTAACACTGCATGAGCGTACCACTGGGGTTGTAACACTGCATGAGCGTACCACTGGGGTTGTAACACTACCTGAGCGTACCACTGGGGTTGTAACACTGCATGAGTGTACCACTGGGGTTGTAACACTGCATGAGCGTACCACTGGGGTTGTAACACTGCATGAGCGTACCACTGGGGTTGTAACACTACCTGAGCGTACCACTGGGGTTGTAACACTGCATGAGTGTACCACTGGGGTTGTAACACTGCATGAGCGTACCACTGGGGTTGTAACACTGCATGAGCGTACCACTGGGGTTGTAACACTACCTGAGCGTACCATTGGGGTTGTAACACTGCATGAGTGTACCACTGGGGTTGTAACACTGCATGAGCGTACCACTGGGGTTGTAACACTGCATGAGCGTACCACTGGGGTTGTAACACTGCATGAGCGTACCACTGGGGTTGTAACACTGCATGAGCGTACCACTGGCGTTGTAACACTGCATGAGCGTACCACTGGGGTTGTAACACTGCATGAGCGTACCACTGGGGTTGTAACACTGCATGAGCGTACCACTGGGGTTGTAACACTGCATGAACGTACCACTGGGGTTGCAACAATGCATGAGCGTACCACTGGGGTTGTAACACTACCTGAGCGTACCACTGGGGTTGTAACACTGCATGAGCGTACCACTGGGGTTGTAACACTGCATGAGCGTACCACTGGGGTTGCAACAATGCATGAGCGTACCACTGGGGTTGTAACACTACCTGAGCGTACCACTGGGGTTGTAACACTGCATGAGCGTACCACTGGGGTTGTAACACTGCATGAACGTACCACTGGGGTTGTAACACTGCATGAGCGTACCACTGGGGTTGTAACACTGCATGAGCGTACCACTGGGGTTGCAACAATGCATGAGCGTACCACTGGGGTTGTAACACTACCTGAGCGTACCACTGGGGTTGTAACACTGCATGAGCGTACCACTGGGGTTGTAACACTGCATGAACGTACCACTGGGGTTGTAACACTGCATGAGCGTACCACTGGGGTTGTAACACTGCATGAGCGTACCACTGGGGTTGTAACACTGCATGAGCGTACCACTGGGGTTGTAACACTACCTGAGCGTACCACTGGGGTTGTAACACTGCATGAGTGTACCACTGGGGTTGTAACACTGCATGAGCGTACCACTGGGGTTGTAACACTGCATGAGCGTACCACTGGGGTTGTAACACTGCATGAGCGTACCACTGGGGTTGTAACACTGCGTGAGCGTACCACTGGCGTTGTAACACTGCATGAGCGTACCACTGGGGTTGTAACACTGCATGAGCGTACCACTGGGGTTGTAACACTGCATGAGCGTACCACTGGGGTTGTAACACTACCTGAGCGTACCACTGGGGTTGTAACACTGCATGAGCGTACCACTGGGGTTGTAACACTACCTGAGCGTACCACTGGGGTTGTAACACTGGGGTTGTAACACTGGGGTTGTAACACTGGGGTTGTAACACTGGGGTTGTAACACTGGGGTTGTAACACTGGGGTTGTAACACTGGGGTTGTAACACTGGGGTTGTAACACTGGGGTTGTAACACTGGGGTTGTAACACTGGGGTTGTAACACTGGGGTTGTAACACTGGGGTTGTAACACTGGGGTTGTAACACTGGGGTTGTAACACTGGGGTTGTAACACTGGGGTTGTAACACTGGGGTTGTACCACTGGGGTTGTAACACTGGGGTTGTAACACTGGGGTTGTAACACTGGGGTTGTAACACTGGGGTTGTAACACTGGGGTTGTAACACTGGGGTTGTAACACTGGTGCTGAAATATGTAAAGCAGTTGTGAACGAATTATCTAGTAGACAAATTAACATTTCAAAAGTAGTATCCGTTACAACAGATGGTGCACCAGCATGATTGGTGAGGTTACAACAGATGGTGCACCAGCATGATTGGTGAGGTTACAACAGATGGTGCACCAGCATGATTGGTAAGGTTACAACAGATGGTGCACCAGCATGATTGGTAAGGTTACAACAGATGGTGCACCAGCATGATTGGTAAGGTTACAACAGATGGTGCACCAGCATGATTGGTAAGGTTACAACAGATGGTGCACCAGCATGATTGGTAAGGTTACAACAGATGGTGCACCAGCATGATTGGTGAGGTTACAACAGATGGTGCACCAGCATGATTGGTAAGGTTACAACAGATGGTGCACCAGCATGATTGGTAAGGTTACAACAGATGGTGCACCAGCATGATTGGTGAGGTTACAACAGATGGTGCACCAGCATGATTGGTAAGGTTACAACAGATGGTGCACCAGCATGATTGGTAAGGTTACAACAGATGGTGCACCAGCATGATTGGTAGGGTTACAACAGATGGTGCACCAGCATGATTGGTAAGGTTACAACAGATGGTGCACCAGCATGATTGGTAAGGTTACAACAGATGGTGCACAGCATGATTGGTAAGGTTACAACAGATGGTGCACCAGCATGATTGGTAAGGTTACAACAGATGGTGCACCCAGCATGATTGGTAAGGTTACAACAGATGGTGCACCAGCATGATTGGTAAGGTTACAACAGATGGTGCACCCAGCATGATTGGTAAGGTTACAACAGATGGTGCACCAGCATGATTGGTAAGGTTACAACAGATGGTGCACCCAGCATGATTGGTAAGGTTACAACAGATGGTGCACCAGCATGATTGGTAAGGTTACAACAGATGGTGCACCAGCATGATTGGTAAGGTTACAACAGATGGTGCAGCATGATTGGTAAGGTTACAACAGATGGTGCACCAGCATGATTGGTAAGGTTACAACAGATGGTGCACCAGCATGATTGGTAAGGTTACAACAGATGGTGCACCAGCATGATTGGTAAGGTTACAACAGATGGTGCACCCAGCATGATTGGTAAGGTTACAACAGATGGTGCACCAGCATGATTGGTAAGGTTACAACAGATGGTGCACCAGCATGATTGGTAAGGTTACAACAGATGGTGCACCAGCATGATTGGTAAGGTTACAACAGATGGTGCACCAGCATGATTGGTAAGGTTACAACAGATGGTGCACCAGCATGATTGGTAGGGTTACAACAGATGGTGCACCAGCATGATTGGTAAGGTTACAACAGATGGTGCACCAGCATGATTGGTAGGGTTACAACAGATGGTGCACAGCATGATTGGTAACGTTACAACAGATGGTGCACAAGCATGATTGGTAAGGTTACAACAGATGGTGCACCAGCATGATTGGTAAGGTTACAACAGATGGTGCACCAGCATGATTGGTAAGGTTACAACAGATGGTGCACAGCATGATTGGTAAGGTTACAACAGATGGTGCACCAGCATGATTGGTAAGGTTACAACAGATGGTGCACCAGCATGATTGGTAAGGTTACAACAGATGGTGCACCAGCATGATTGGTAAGGTTACAACAGATGGTGCACCAGCATGATTGGTAAGGTTACAACAGATGGTGCACCCAGCATGATTGGTAAGGTTACAACAGATGGTGCACCAGCATGATTGGTAAGGTTACAACAGATGGTGCACCAGCATGATTGGTAAGGTTACAACAGATGGTGCACCAGCATGATTGGTAAGGTTACAACAGATGGTGCACCAGCATGATTGGTAAGGTTACAACAGATGGTGCACCAGCATGATTGGTAGGGTTACAACAGATGGTGCACCAGCATGATTGGTAAGGTTACAACAGATGGTGCACCAGCATGATTGGTAGGGTTACAACAGATGGTGCACAGCATGATTGGTAAGGTTACAACAGATGGTGCACCAGCATGATTGGTAAGGTTACAACAGATGGTGCACCAGCATGATTGGTAAGGTTACAACAGATGGTGCACCAGCATGATTGGTAAGGTTACAACAGATGGTGCACAGCATGATTGGTAAGGTTACAACAGATGGTGCACCAGCATGATTGGTAAGGTTACAACAGATGGTGCACCAGCATGATTGGTAAGGTTACAACAGATGGTGCACCAGCATGATTGGTAAGGTTACAACAGATGGTGCACCAGCATGATTGGTAAGGTTACAACAGATGGTGCACCCAGCATGATTGGTAAGGTTACAACAGATGGTGCACCAGCATGATTGGTAGGGTTACAACAGATGGTGCACCAGCATGATTGGTAAGGTTACAACAGATGGTGCACCAGCATGATTGGTAGGGTTACAACAGATGGTGCACAGCATGATTGGTAAGGTTACAACAGATGGTGCACCAGCATGATTGGTAAGGTTACAACAGATGGTGCACCAGCATGATTGGTAAGGTTACAACAGATGGTGCACCAGCATGATTGGTAGGGTTACAACAGATGGTGCACTAGCATGATTGGTAGGGTTACAACAGATGGTGCACTAGCATGATTGGTAAGGTTACAACAGATGGTGCACCAGCATGATTGGTGAGGTTACAACAGATGGTGCACCAGCATGATTGGTAGGGTTACAACAGATGGTGCACTAGCATGATTGGTAAGGTTACAACAGATGGTGCACCAGCATGATTGGTAGGGTTACAACAGATGGTGCACTAGCATGATTGGTAAGGTTACAACAGATGGTGCACCAGCATGATTGGTAGGGTTACAACAGATGGTGCACTAGCATGATTGGTAAGGTTACAACAGATGGTGCACCAGCATGATTGGTAGGGTTACAACAGATGGTGCACTAGCATGATTGGTAAGGTTACAACAGATGGTGCACCAGCATGATTGGTAAGGTTACAACAGATGGTGCACCAGCATGATTGGTAAGGTTACAACAGATGGTGCACCAGCATGATTGGTAAGGTTACAACAGATGGTGCACCAGCATGATTGGTAAGGTTACAACAGATGGTGCACCAGCATGATTGGTAAGGTTACAACAGATGGTGCACCAGCATGATTGGTAAGGTTACAACAGATGGTGCACCAGCATGATTGGTAAGGTTACAACAGATGGTGCACCAGCATGATTGGTAAGGTTACAACAGATGGTGCACCAGCATGTTTTGTAAGGTTACAACATATGGTGCACCAGCATGATTGGTAAGGTTACAACAGATGGTGCACCAGCATGATTGGAAAGGCTACAGCAGATGGTGCACCAGCATGATTGATAAGGTTACAACAGATGGTGCACCAGCATGATTGGTAAGGTTACAACAGATGGTGCACCAGCATGATTGGTAAGGTTACAACAGATGGTGCACCAGCATGATTGGTAAGGTTACAACAGATGGTGCACCAGCATGATTGGTAAGGTTACAACAGATGGTGCACCAGCATGATTGGTAAGGTTACAACAGATGGTGCACCAGCATGATTGGTAAGGTTACAACAGATGGTGCACCAGCATGATTGGTAAGGTTACAACAGATGGTGCACCAGCATGATTGGTAAGGTTACAACAGATGGTGCACCAGCATGATTGGTAAGGTTACAACAGATGGTGCACCAGCATGATTGGAAAGGTTACAACAGATGGTGCACCAGCATGATTGGTAAGGTTACAACAGATGGTGCACCAGCATGATTGGTAAGGTTACAACAGATGGTGCACCAGCATGATTGGTAAGGTTACAACAGATGGTGCACCAGCATGATTGGTAAGGTTACAACAGATGGTGCACCAGCATGATTGGTAAGGTTACAACAGATGGTGCACCAGCATGATTGGTAAGGTTACAACAGATGGTGCACCAGCATGATTGTAAGGTTACAACAGATGGTGCACCAGCATGATTGTAAGGTTACAACAGATGGTGCACCAGCATGATTGTAAGGTTACAACAGATGGTGCACCAGCATGATTGGTAAGGTTACAACAGATGGTACACCAGCATGATTGGTAAGGTTACAACAGATGGTGCACCAGCATGATTGGTAAGGTTACAACAGATGGTGCACCAGCATGATTGGTAAGGTTACAACAGATGGTGCACCAGCATGATTGGTAAGGTTACAACAGATGGTGCACCAGCATGATTGGTAAGGTTACAACAGATGGTGCACCAGCATGATTGGTAAGGTTACAACAGATGGTGCACCAGCATGTTTGGTAAGGTTACAACAGATGGTGCACCAGCATGATTGGTAAGGTTACAACAGATGGTGCACCAGCATGTTTGGTAAGGTTACAACAGATGGTGCACCAGCATGATTGGTAAGGTTACAACAGATGGTGCACCAGCATGATTGGTAAGGTTACAACAGATGGTGCACCAGCATGATTGGTCAGGTTACATCAGATGGTGCACCAGCATGATTGGTAAGGTTACAACAGATGGTGCACCAGCATGATTGGTAAGGTTACAACAGATGGTGCACCAGCATGATTGGTAAGGTTACAACAGATGGTGCACCAGCATGATTGGTAAGGTTACAACAGATGGTGCACCAGCATGATTGGTAAGGTTACAACAGATGGTGCACCAGCATGATTGGTAGGGTTACAACAGATGGTGCACTAGCATGATTGGTAAGGTTACAACAGATGGTGCACCAGCATGATTGGTAAGGTTACAACAGATGGTGCACCAGCATGATTGGTAAGGTTACAACAGATGGTGCACCAGCATGATTGGTAAGGTTACAACAGATGGTGCACCAGCATGATTGGTAGGGTTACAACAGATGGTGCACTAGCATGATTGGTAAGGTTACAACAGATGGTGCACCAGCATGATTGGTAGGGTTACAACAGATGGTGCACTAGCATGATTGGTAAGGTTACAACAGATGGTGCACCAGCATGATTGGTAGGGTTACAACAGATGGTGCACTAGCATGATTGGTAAGGTTACAACAGATGGTGCACCAGCATGATTGGTAAGGTTACAACAGATGGTGCACCAGCATGATTGGTAAGGTTACAACAGATGGTGCACCAGCATGATTGGTAAGGTTACAACAGATGGTGCACCAGCATGATTGGTAAGGTTACAACAGATGGTGCACCAGCATGATTGGTAAGGTTACAACAGATGGTGCACCAGCATGATTGGTAAGGTTACAACAGATGGTGCACCAGCATGATTGGTAAGGTTACAACAGATGGTGCACCAGCATGATTGGTAAGGTTACAACAGATGGTGCACCAACATGATTGGTAAGGTTACAACAGATGGTGCACCAACATGATTGGTAAGGTTACAACAGATGGTGCACACAGCATGATTGGTAAGGTTACAACAGATGGTGCACCAGCATGATTGGTAAGGTTACAACAGATGGTGCACCAACATGATTGGTAAGGTTACATGATTGGTAAGGTTACAACAGATGGTGCACCAACATGACAACAGATGGTGCACCAGCATGATTGGTAAGGTTACAACAGATGGTGCACCAGCATGATTGGTAAAGTTACAACAGATGGTGCACCAGCATGATTGTTAAGAGATGTTACAACAGATGGTGCACCAGCATGATTGGTAAGGTTACAACAGATGGTGCACCAGCATGATTGGTAAGGTTACAACAGATGGTGCACCAGCATGATTGGTAAGGTTACAACAGATGGTGCACCAGCATGATTGGTAAGGTTACAACAGATGGTGCACCAGCATGATTGGTAAGGTTACAACAGATGGTGCACCAGCATGATTGGTAAGGTTACAACAGATGGTGCACCAGCATGATTGGTAAGGTTACAACAGATGGTGCACCAGCATGATTGGTAAGGTTACAACAGATGGTGCACCAGCATGATTGGTAAGGTTACAACAGATGGTGCACCAGCATGATTGGTAAGGTTACAACAGATGGTGCACCAGCATGATTGGTAAGGTTACAACAGATGGTGCACCAGCATGATTGGTAAGGTTACAACAGATGGTGCACCAGCATGATTGGTAAGGTTACAACAGATGGTGCACCAGCATGATTGGTAAGGTTACAACAGATGGTGCACCAGCATGATTGGTGAGGTTACAACAGATGGTGCACCAGCATGATTGGTGAGGTTACAACAGATGGTGCACCAGCATGATTGGTAAGGTTACAACAGATGGTGCACCAGCATGATTGGTAAGGTTACAACAGATGGTGCACCAGCATGATTGGTGAGGTTACAACAGATGGTGCACCAGCATGATTGGTGAGGTTACAACAGATGGTGCACCAGCATGATTGGTAAGGTTACAACAGATGGTGCACCAGCATGATTGGTAAGGTTACAACAGATGGTGCACCAGCATGATTGGTGAGGTTACAACAGATGGTGCACCAGCATGATTGGTAAGGTTACAACAGATGGTGCACCAGCATGATTGGTAAGGTTACAACAGATGGTGCACCAGCATGATTGGTAAGGTTACAACAGATGGTGCACCAGCATGATTGGTAAGGTTACAACAGATGGTGCACCAGCATGATTGGTGAGGTTACAACAGATGGTGCACCAGCATGATTGGTGAGGTTACAACAGATGGTGCACCAGCATGATTGGTAAGGTTACAACAGATGGTGCACCAGCATGATTGGTAAGGTTACAACAGATGGTGCACCAGCATGATTGGTGAGGTTACAACAGATGGTGCACCAGCATGATTGGTAAGGTTACAACAGATGGTGCACCAGCATGATTGGTAAGGTTACAACAGATGGTGCACCAGCATGATTGGTAAGGTTACAACAGATGGTGCACCAGCATGATTGGTAAGGTTACAACAGATGGTGCACCAGCATGATTGGTAAGGTTACAACAGATGGTGCACCAGCATGATTGGTAAGGTTACAACAGATGGTGCACCAGCATGATTGGTAAGGTTACAACAGATGGTGCACCAGCATGATTGTAAGGTTACAACAGATGGTGCACCAGCATGATTGGTTCGGTTACAACAGATGGTGCACCAGCATGACTGTAAGGTTACAACAGATGGTGCACCAGCATGACTGTAAGGTTACAACAGATGGTGCACCAGCATGATTGGTTAGGTTACAACAGATGGTGCACCAGCATGATTGGTAAGGTTACAACAGATGGTGCACCAGCATGATTGGTAAGGTTACAACAGATGGTGCACCAGCATGATTGGTAAGGTTACAACAGATGGTGCACCAGCATGATTGGTAAGGTTACAACAGATGGTGCACCAGCATGATTGGTAAGGTTACAACAGATGGTGCACCAGCATGATTGGTAAGGTTACAACAGATGGTGCACCAGCATGATTGGTAAGGTTACAACAGATGGTGCACCAGCATGATTGGTAAGGTTACAACAGATGGTGCACCAGCATGATTGGTAAGGTTACAACAGATGGTGCACCAGCATGATTGGTAAGGTTACAACAGATGGTGCACCAGCATGATTGGTAAGGTTACAACAGATGGTGCACCAGCATGATTGGTAAGGCTACAACAGATGGTGCACCAGCATGATTGGTAAGGTTACAACAGATGGTGCACCAGCATGATTGGTAAGGTTACAACAGATGGTGCACCAGCATGATTGGTAAGGTTACAACAGATGGTGCACCAGCATGATTGGTTAGGTTACAACAGATGGTGCACCAGCATGATTGGTAAGGTTACAACAGATGGTGCACCAGCATGATTGGTAAGGTTACAACAGATGGTGCACCAGCATGATTGGTAAGGTTACAACAGATGGTGCACCAGCATGATTGGTAAGGTTACAACAGATGGTGCACCAGCATGATTGGTAAGGTTACAACAGATGGTGCACCAGCATGATTGGTAAGGTTACAACAGATGGTGCACCAGCATGATTGGTAAGGTTACAACAGATGGTGCACCAGCATGATTGGTAAGGTTACAACAGATGGTGCACCAGCATGATTGGTAAGGTTACAACAGATGGTGCACCAGCATGATTGGTGAGGTTACAACAGATGGTGCACCAGCATGATTGGTAAGGTTACAACAGATGGTGCACCAGCATGATTGGTAAGGTTACAACAGATGGTGCACCAGCATGATTGGTGAGGTTACAACAGATGGTGCACCAGCATGATTGGTAAGGTTACAACAGATGGTGCACCAGCATGATTGGTAAGGTTACAACAGATGGTGCACCAGCATGATTGGTGAGGTTACAACAGATGGTGCACCAGCATGATTGGTAAGGTTACAACAGATGGTGCACCAGCATGATTGGTAAGGTTACAACAGATGGTGCACCAGCATGATTGGTAAGGTTACAACAGATGGTGCACCAGCATGATTGGTAAGGTTACAACAGATGGTGCACCAGCATGATTGGTAAGGTTACAACAGATGGTGCACCAGCATGATTGGTAAGGTTACAACAGATGGTGCACCAGCATGATTGGTAAGGTTACAACAGATGGTGCACCAGCATGATTGGTAAGGTTACAACAGATGGTGCACCAGCATGATTGGTAAGGTTACAACAGATGGTGCACCAGCATGATTGGTAAGGTTACAACAGATGGTGCACCAGCATGATTGGTAAGGTTACAACAGATGGTGCACCAGCATGATTGGTAAGGTTACAACAGATGGTGCACCAGCATGATTGGTAAGGTTACAACAGATGGTGCACCAGCATGATTGGTGAGGTTACAACAGATGGTGCACCAGCATGATTGGTGAGGTTACAACAGATGGTGCACCAGCATGATTGGTAAGGTTACAACAGATGGTGCACCAGCATGATTGGTAAGGTTACAACAGATGGTGCACCAGCATGATTGGTGAGGTTACAACAGATGGTGCACCAGCATGATTGGTGAGGTTACAACAGATGGTGCACCAGCATGATTGGTAAGGTTACAACAGATGGTGCACCAGCATGATTGGTAAGGTTACAACAGATGGTGCACCAGCATGATTGGTGAGGTTACAACAGATGGTGCACCAGCATGATTGGTGAGGTTACAACAGATGGTGCACCAGCATGATTGGTTAGGTTACAACAGATGGTGCACCAGCATGATTGGTGAGGTTACAACAGATGGTGCACCAGCATGATTGGTAAGGTTACAACAGATGGTGCACCAGCATGATTGGTGAGGTTACAACAGATGGTGCACCAGCATGATTGGTGAGGTTACAACAGATGGTGCACCAGCATGATTGGTAAGGTTACAACAGATGGTGCACCAGCATGATTGGTAAGGTTACAACAGATGGTGCACCAGCATGATTGGTAAGGTTACAACAGATGGTGCACCAGCATGATTGGTAAGGTTACAACAGATGGTGCACCAGCATGATTGGTAAGGTTACAACAGATGGTGCACCAGCATGATTGGTAAGGTTACAACAGATGGTGCACCAGCATGATTGGTGAGGTTACAACAGATGGTGCACCAGCATGATTGGTAAGGTTACAACAGATGGTGCACCAGCATGATTGGTAAGGTTACAACAGATGGTGCACCAGCATGATTGGTAAGGTTACAACAGATGGTGCACCAGCATGATTGGTGAGGTTACAACAGATGGTGCACCAGCATGATTGGTAAGGTTACAACAGATGGTGCACCAGCATGATTGGTAAGGTTACAACAGATGGTGCACCAGCATGATTGGTAAGGTTACAACAGATGGTGCACCAGCATGATTGGTAAGGTTACAACAGATGGTGCACCAGCATGATTGGTAAGGTTACAACAGATGGTGCACCAGCATGATTGGTAAGGTTACAACAGATGGTGCACCAGCATGATTGGTAAGGTTACAACAGATGGTGCACCAGCATGATTGGTAAGGTTACAACAGATGGTGCACCAGCATGATTGGTGAGGTTACAACAGATGGTGCACCAGCATGATTGGTAAGGTTACAACAGATGGTGCACCAGCATGATTGGTAAGGTTACAACAGATGGTGCACCAGCATGATTGGTAAGGTTACAACAGATGGTGCACCAGCATGATTGGTAAGGTTACAACAGATGGTGCACCAGCATGATTGGTAAGGTTACAACAGATGGTGCACCAGCATGATTGGTAAGGTTACAACAGATGGTGCACCAGCATGATTGGTAAGGTTACAACAGATGGTGCACCAGCATGATTGGTAAGGTTACAACAGATGGTGCACCAGCATGATTGGTAAGGTTACAACAGATGGTGCACCAGCATGATTGGTAAGGTTACAACAGATGGTGCACCAGCATGATTGGTAAGGTTACAACAGATGGTGCACCAGCATGATTGGTAAGGTTACAACAGATGGTGCACCAGCATGATTGGTAAGGTTACAACAGATGGTGCACCAGCATGATTGGTAAGGTTACAACAGATGGTGCACCAGCATGATTGGTAAGGTTACAACAGATGGTGCACCAGCATGATTGGTAAGGTTACAACAGATGGTGCACCAGCATGATTGGTAAGGTTACAACAGATGGTGCACCAGCATGATTGGTAAGGTTACAACAGATGGTGCACCAGCATGATTGGTAAGGTTACAACAGATGGTGCACCAGCATGATTGGTAAGGTTACAACAGATGGTGCACCAGCATGATTGGTAAGGTTACAACAGATGGTGCACCAGCATGATTGGTAAGGTTACAACAGATGGTGCACCAGCATGATTGGTAAGGTTACAACAGATGGTGCACCAGCATGATTGGTAAGGTTACAACAGATGGTGCACCAGCATGATTGGTAAGGTTACAACAGATGGTGCACCAGCATGATTGGTAAGGTTACAACAGATGGTGCACCAGCATGATTGGTAAGGTTACAACAGATGGTGCACCAGCATGATTGGTAAGGTTACAACAGATGGTGCACCAGCATGATTGGTAAGGTTACAACAGATGGTGCACCAGCATGATTGGTAAGGTTACAACAGATGGTGCACCAGCATGATTGGTAAGGTTACAACAGATGGTGCACCAGCATGATTGGTAAGGTTACAACAGATGGTGCACCAGCATGATTGGTAAGGTTACAACAGATGGTGCACCAGCATGATTGGTAAGGTTACAACAGATGGTGCACCAGCATGATTGGTAAGGTTACAACAGATGGTGCACCAGCATGATTGGTAAGGTTACAACAGATGGTGCACCAGCATGATTGGTAAGGTTACAACAGATGGTGCACCAGCATGATTGGTAAGGTTACAACAGATGGTGCACCAGCATGATTGGTAAGGTTACAACAGATGGTGCACCAGCATGATTGGTAAGGTTACAACAGATGGTGCACCAGCATGATTGGTAAGGTTACAACAGATGGTGCACCAGCATGATTGGTAAGGTTACAACAGATGGTGCACCAGCATGATTGGTAAGGTTACAACAGATGGTGCACCAGCATGATTGGTAAGGTTACAACAGATGGTGCACCAGCATGATTGGTAAGGTTACAACAGATGGTGCACCAGCATGATTGGTAAGGTTACAACAGATGGTGCACCAGCATGATTGGTAAGGTTACAACAGATGGTGCACCAGCATGATTGGTAAGGTTACAACAGATGGTGCACCAGCATGATTGGTAAGGTTACAACAGATGGTGCACCAGCATGATTGGTAAGGTTACAACAGATGGTGCACCAGCATGATTGGTAAGGTTAGGTTACAACAGATGGTGCACCAGCATGATTGGTAAGGTTACAACAGATGGTGCACCAGCATGATTGGTAAGGTTACAACAGATGGTGCACCAGCATGATTGGTAAGGTTACAACAGATGGTGCACCAGCATGATTGGTAAGGTTACAACAGATGGTGCACCAGCATGATTGGTAAGGTTACAACAGATGGTGCACCAGCATGATTGGTAAGGTTACAACAGATGGTGCACCAGCATGATTGGTAAGGTTACAACAGATGGTGCACCAGCATGATTGGTGAGGTTACAACAGATGGTGCACCAGCATGATTGGTAAGGTTACAACAGATGGTGCACCAGCATGATTGGTGAGGTTACAACAGATGGTGCACCAGCATGATTGGTGAGGTTACAACAGATGGTGCACCAGCATGATTGGTAAGGTTACAACAGATGGTGCACCAGCATGATTGGTAAGGTTACAACAGATGGTGCACCAGCATGATTGGTAAGGTTACAACAGATGGTGCACCAGCATGATTGGT
>NC_091297.1:64662561-64739008 GCF_038502225.1 Cherax quadricarinatus | reverse complement strand
TCCTCTCGCAACTTCTTTGCTAGGATTGCGCCCCACATTTCCAAATCCGAGTCCTCCGTCGTGTTCATGGAGCATCGTGGCCTCTTCTTTTTGGCAGAAGCCATGCGCCTATCTTGTGATAAGGTAGTGAACTCCGTAAACTGAGTGTGTGGTTTTCAAAACCATTCACCACATCTGTCAGACACTGCAACATCGGGGTCTTGGTACAAAGACTTCAACGCTTGCCCAACCTTTGGACGACGACCTACTTACACAAGTGGCAGGTCCCATTGTGATCCCGCCTCCTCCTGCTTCAGCTCATCTGACTGCCGTATATAAGCCACCTATCTGGCCCTATGCTGCACTTCCTACAAGAGTGATGTATTGAACACATCGATTCCAGGTTGAGGGACTGATTACCTCTAACTCCTCCTCTCCTTACCCATTTCTACTTTGTATTGGACTGATGAAACCACTGTGTGGCGAAACGTTTCTTCAGTAAAGATTCCCATGTGTTGCGCAAGTGTCTCAATTCTTCTTGAAGAACAGGAGGAGAATGAGGTAATCAGTCCCTCAGCCTTTAGTCGATGTGGTCAGTCCATCAATCTTGAATAGAATACGGCATAAGTGCGGAGAAGGAGCTTATAAACTGTAGGCAGGAGAGGTGCAGCAGTCATAGGTTTTGTCACATTTGTTCAATGTGGAAGTAGGTCGTGCCCAAGGGTTAGGCAAGCAAAGAATTCCCAAGCATTAAGATCCCAAGAAGTTGCAGTGTCTGACAGGATTGTAGACCAATGGTTCAGAGAACCGACAAGTTGATAAATTAGACACATGTGCAACTCTTGGGTATAAGAACATAAGAATGGAGGAACACTGCAGAAGGCCTACTGGCCCATGCGAGGCAGGTCCTTATCAAAACGACCTATACCCAAAGCTACCCAAGAAATAACTCCCGTACCCAATGACACCAATCAAACGTTTCGCCACACAGCGGCTTCATCAGTCCATACAAAGGAGAATGTAATAAAGTTGGTAGAATTACCGACAATATGTAAAGTAAAATGACACAAGTGCAACTAATGTGACATTTATTGTGGCAACGTTTCGCTCTCCAGGAGCTTTAACGTTGCCACAATAAATGTCACATTAGTTGGACTTGTATCCTTTTACTTTACACAAAGGAGAATCTTGAAGAACAGGAGTTCTTCGCTTGCCTAACCCTTGGGCACGACCTACTTCCACATTGAACAAATGTCACAACACCTTCGACTGCTGCACCTCTCCTGCCTACGGTTTATAAGCTCCTTCTTCGCACTTATGCCGTATTCTATTCAAGATTGATGGACTGACCACATCGACTAAAGGCTCAGGGACTGATTCTCCTCCTGTTCTTCAAGATTCTCCTTTGTATGGACTGATGAAGCCACTGTGTGGCGAAACGTTTCCTCAATAAAGATACCTAAGAGTTGGTTTAGAAAGACACGTAAGCAAACACTATGACATATTTATTAGAAAACGTTTCGGTCCTGGGACCTTGATCACTTCTAACATACAGAGGTAGAGGAAATGGTATGGTGATACCGATAAGATGTGGAAAAAGACACTTATGTACAGTTCAGGACATTTATTATAGGAAACGTTTCACCACGAGTGGCTTCTTCAGTCCTAATACAGAGAAAACTAAGAAAACGTATATATAGATAGTGGCAGGAGTCAGGTGATGTTACAAAAAACACGATTCTAAAAGCTTAGAGATCTCCAGTGAATACTAGAAAGGACTGCCCTTCTAGCATCCAGCCTGTTACTGGGTTTTCGTAACAAGTAGTCAGTATCCTTGTCCAATTATCCATTAGAATTCAGTATGATTCAATAGTGCTTAAGGATTACAACTGGTAGGCTACTAACTAGATAAATTAAAATTTAATAAATTTATTAAGTCTATAGGTATATTATCAAATTAAATTAAATTAAATTAATCACAGTAATCAAAATAATATCACGTCTCTCGACTACAATATTATTGTGCTGAAAGCACATATCACATTTATAATTCTTAAGTACCGTCTGGTACATTAACATTTAATAAGATATTACAAATATGTACAAGTAAGTTTGTGTATGTGTGTAAGTGCTCTAAGTAGTTCGCTATGTCTCAAGACTCGACTAGACTTAAACAAGTGACTGACAAAGTCCTAAAATAAACTAACTTCTTAACCAACTGGCAATCAGAACAGTCTGCTTGAACATTAAAACGACTGATAAGCCGAACAACAATATAACAAG
This sequence comes from Cherax quadricarinatus, assembly GCF_038502225.1. Classification (NCBI taxonomy): domain Eukaryota; kingdom Metazoa; phylum Arthropoda; class Malacostraca; order Decapoda; family Parastacidae; genus Cherax; species Cherax quadricarinatus. The sequence continues at coordinate 64,736,746 of NC_091297.1, read as the reverse complement.
CATCTGCGACACAAAATCAGGAACAAGGAGATAATATAACGACACTAAGTAAGGACCATCAGCAGATCCTCCACAAAAGTCACAAAACTCCCATACTACTGAATCTAAGTTCAGCATAAGAAAATCCCCGACTCTGATAATACACAGATACCAGTACAAGATAGGTCAGAAGATACAACTCAGGACCTGAGTTGTTTAGAGTGTCTATGCGACACACAACCTCAGTACAACGTCGAAAATCACTAAGTCTATGCAATGTTCTGTGAACAGTTCTACAGAACTAACAAGAATAATGAGACAGACAATCTGTCCAACCACAAAGAGAGTCTGGACTAGATTGAATACTTCAGGCAAGGTGAGGACACCCCCCCTCGATCACGTGATAGCTCCGTGGACAGCTGCAGCTCAGAAACAGAAGCCGGCAGTCTAACGAGCCACAAGCGATAATTACAGTAGTTAGACAATCAAGACTTGAACTGAGCACATAATATGTAACATCCTACCTATCAACATAACTATGTCAAATAATACTATAAAGCAATATATTCACGATTTAGCTATTATCGCTAATATAAGCAGTATAAAATTATATGAAAAGGTAATAATTATATATATACATAATAATCATTGCAACCCATTCAGGGGTTGCAACACCCCTCCCCCCAACACGACAAACGGTCGCACTAGGAGTTGCATTAATGTCTTTCACATTACTGATTACTCAGGTTACATTACTAACAATATAATATAAACATTAATCAGAGTCACTCTTGTGCCAAGCACCTCTATAATTTCACAGTGTCTGTACACTAAGATATGCTCCTAGTACTAGGGCAGTACACAGTATCGTATCTCCACATACTCGTGGTTATGTACATCAGTGTAGAGACAGGATAGCGTACACAAGTGTGGAAATTTATTTGGTCCCTAAAGTTCCACAGGACAGATCCAGCATGGCTGTACGGGACGGCTGAGCTGGATGGCCCTTATACCTCACCCAAACATGAAAGCATTCTCTCTGGTCGACGATGGATTCTTGGTAGGCATGTATTTAATTTATAGATTTATTCTTCAGGGAAGGAGTAGGTAGTTTTACTGTTAGTATATTAATATTAGGTTACTAAGGCAATTGTAGATAATAATAATGTAGACCTAAGACCTTAACATAGGTAGTAATAGGCCGATAATGTAGGCAAACACTAGGATAAGTTAGCTAGGGAGAACTGGCAGCCCTAGCTTGAATGATGAGGTGCGGGTCTAAAAGACAATAGCATCCTTCTTAAGACAGACACCACCTGGACAACATGTGCCGTGATCAGCAGACGGCGCCCCCCACGTGTCTTCACATCTGAGACCTGGGAAAATCTGGTAGAGGCACCTCGATGTACCGTAGATGGCCTCCTCCATCAGGCCCATACAGTGAGACAAGACCTCCACCTTTATCTCATAGATTTCTGGCCAGTGTCTTGGGAGATTGTGAGTGAGTGAGTTTACTGTGGGCCCGGTTGCAGCAGGCGGTGCATGCCCAGTAAGTACCAGTGTCCCAGACCAGTCTGAAAGCTAGTGTCTGAGTCTGCATAGTTATAATAGGGGATACATACCCTCTTGGATATAGGAATTTCTGAGGTGCAGGCAGGACACTAATTACGATTGAATATTGCAGGAATTAAGGCTCCCGGTTGCATGTGGTTTCTGAGGGGAAGTCCAAAGGGGCTAAGGCTAAGGTTAAAGAAGTGAAGATCAGGCTATATACTGCAACACCAAGTAAGTAGGTCCTTTATACGTGCATGCAGGCGAGGTTTTCTTGTAACATCAATCATTTGTGAAAATCTGTCCTATAAGCCACTTGTGAGGCTGAGGTACCGACCTCAGAGCTCGGTGTCAACAGAGTTTGCCAGGGTAGGCGACTCACTTGGAGGCAGTCCACACAAATTTTCACAAAAGTGGTCCTTCGAACCGGATGTGGAATAGCTAGTTTAAGCTATCATAGCTAGGCCACAGTTAGGAACCAGTTTAACAGAGTTAGGTTAAGTTAGCACCCTAGGCCCAAAGTTACACAGAGGATAGGCCAAGCTGACTATACATAGAAGTTGTTATTTGCAGTAATTTACAGGCAGGTCAGGTAGGCTAGAGATGCTTGTGAATTTAATTATTTACAGTGATTACAAGTAATCCAGAGTAGGAGACTTGTGTGTTAATTACTTACAGTGGATTTGCAAGGTAGCCACAGTTAGGCTAGGCTTGTGCAATATTTACAACAGTTATAGTAGCTAGGACAGATTTAACCTAGTTATTATTTACAGGGAGTTTGTGTTTATATTGCCAAAGCCAGGTTTAAGTTATAGCACACTAGTTAGGTTAGGATTTACCTTATCCAACCATCCATGCTAGACTGAGTAAGCTGGGCACAGTTAGGCCAAGCTGTTTACACATACATTATTCATTTACTGTTTCACAAGTTGATTTGTTGAATTTATTTGTGTTAACCAAGTGATTTTAATTTGTATACTGCACTTTTATTGTGTGATTTTCATTGTCTTTGATTCATGTTAATGTGGGATTTGTGAATTGTACCTGAGACTAGGTTAAGTCTTGTAATTATTTGCTGGCATTGTACAGGAAAGTGCTAGGTTAAGCTTTCACATTGATACACATTTCAATTTGGATTTGAGAGCTAACAGTGTACATTTTTGATTCAGAGTAGAGTCAATAATATAAAGGGAGTTGTCAAGCTTGTTGAGAAGCCTTGAGACTCGTTCATTCTTGCCTAATACCGTTCGTGCTGTGAGGTGGGCTAATTGAAGTACAAATTAGTACCGTGATCTTAACTAAACCGCAACTATGGTAGGTGAAGATGCAGTACCAGCTGTCCCAGCTCTAAGTCAATTAAAGCAGTCTATGGGAGCCTATAAGGGGCGCCTGAGCAAAGCATGTGAGGAGTGTAGTACGGTCAGGCAAGACCAAGACGTAGACTGGGTGGAACTAGAGAGTTGCCTGAAACCTTTGGAGCAAAGACTAGAGGCCTTTGAGAGATCATTTATCCTTTATGAGACAGAGGCCTATACTACAGGTGAGTCTGAATATACAGTCGAAGTAGCACGGACGGACTATGACGAACGAAGGGCAGAGTGTAAAGCAGAGATGAGACTCTGCAGGCAGTTAATAAAGACTTTGAAGGTCGGTACAGCAGGGGCAGCAAATGTTTCAAGGAACACGAACAACAGCACGCCTGTTAATGTGTTGCCCAGATTGCCCCAGTTGAATTTACCAACGTTTGACGGAACCTTAACAGAGTACATTGCTTTCTGGGATCAGTTTAAAGCCCAGATAGATGACAGAGATGATTTGTCAGATGCCGTCAAGTTACAATATTTACGTTCACAGCTCAAGGGTAAAGCCTTGGACTTGGTCTGGCATTACCAAACCACCGACACTAATTACCAACATGCCAAAGACCAATTAAAGGACACGTTTGGCAACACTGAGGAGATAAAGGTAGCTATACTTTATCGGTTGTTGGATCTAGAGGCTTGTCGCCATGACTGTCAGAGCCTAGAGAAGTTCCAAATGGAAGTTATGAGTTTGACGAATAGTCTTAAAGATTTACATGATTGGGGTAAGTCAGAATGGTTCATCAGTCAGATGATTCAGAGGAAACTGGCTGGCACTACAGTGCATGAGCTGCACTTAAAATATCGGACGAACCGGTTCACAATACAACAGATCGTTGAGGGGTTGGGAGATCTCGTGTCTCACCTGAGCATAGGTCGGGGGGAGAAATTGCCGACCAAGGTGGAATCGATCAACCCCTCCAGATACTCGAGAGATAAAGCTAAACCACCTCCTACTAGGGTTGGCTCATATTATGCCCACGACAAGTCCTCCACCCCCAGAGCCAAGGGAGAAGTCATTCAGGCTGCCAGTAAGAGACGGTGCGTGTTTTGTGAAGAAGAACATGCTAGTTCAGGGTGTTCAAGCTTCACCACCTATAACCAAAGGGTTCAACGACTAAGGGAGTTGAGACTTTGTTTCAAGTGTTGTGGAGAACATTTTGCCAGGGACTGTAATGCCCAACTCAGGGAGTGTCGGGGGCTGCTGGAAGGGTAAGCACCACAGTGCACTGTGTTCTAATGACGCCAGATTAGCACAAGTTAAGGAGAGCAAACCGCGAGAAAGGGCGGAGAGCAAGAACAAGTCTGAAGTAGTGATGAGTGTGGCGAGTACGGCACCGAGAATTTGTTCTGGTGAGCAGTTTCAAGGTTCGGTGGCCTTGCCCACCATAATGGCGGTGGTTGCGAACGGGAAGAATTCTGAAATGACCTGTTTGTTCTTCGACAGTGGGGCACAGAGATCCTTCATAGTGGAGAGTCTAGCAACTAGATTGTAGCTGGAGACAGTTGGTAAAGTTGACATGAAGGTGGAAGGGTTTGGTGGGGAAGTCCCACGCAGGTCTTATCCAGTAGTCAATGTGACGGTCAGGTTAGCCGGGCATCGACGGGAAATTTCAGCCTTGATAGTGAAGAGGCTGCCCAATATCATTACCACTATGGGACTGGCTGCAACAGTCAAACGTTTGAGGGAGTTGGGTGTGAAGCTAGCGGAACCAGACATTGCTACAGACAATGTTAGTAATGTAGGAATCTTGGTAGGAGAGGATTACATAGACGAGTTCGTGTCTACGAGAAGGGTTATCAAGGAGGGGGTTGGCCTGTACAGGACTCCAGCAGGGTACATCGTAGGAGGCAGAGTACCAGCTCACTTCGCTGCGACCCCGGGAAAGGAGGGTTCTGGTATTACAGCAACTGAGGCTGTACTGGTGATGCGGATTGGTGTGCACGAAGGTCTGTCAGAGACGCAAGTAGGCATATCCGACAGTGAGCCGGTCCATAAACTATGGGACCTGGATGTAGTAGGGAATAAAGGTGACCAGCCGCCCCCCGAACACGAAGAGATGTATCGAGATTACTTGAACCATGTGCAGTTCAGGGACGGACAGTACTGGGTGCGACTCCCATGGAAACCGGGACACCCAACGCTGCCCACTAATTTCAAGAAGGCACGGGGTCAGTTGAATTCATTGGTGAACAGCCTGACCAAGAAGGGTCTGGTGGGGAAATATGATGATATTATTAAGGAACAGCTGGCCCTTGGGTTCATTGAGAAAGTGCCCAATGCCAGCCCTGGGGAAAACACCCATTATCTTCCACACATGGCAGTCACCAAGGAGTCGGTAACCACTCCCATCAGAGTGGTCTTCAACTGCAGCTCGCAGGCGAGTCCCCGAGAGCCATCGTTGAACGACTGTCTGCTCACAGGGCCCTCCCTGACGCAGAAATTAGCAGATGTGTTGTTGAGATTCAGGACAGAACAGTACGCCTATGCGGCAGACATTAGCAAAGCCTTCCTACGTATTGGGTTGCAGCCACAAGACAGGGACTACACAAGGTTCTTGTGGTTGGCTATCAGGGAGGTGCCCAAGCAAGGGTATGATACCTACAGATTCAGGGCAGTGTTGTTTGGTGCCACTAGTTCACCATTCTTATTACAGGCTACCATAGACTACCACCTTGTGAACTGTAACAGCCCGCTTAAAGAATTACTGAAGACCCTATTTTATGTAGACAACATGCAAGGTACCACCTCAGATGAAAGGCTGTTGATGGACATTTACCGAGAGTCTAATCAGGAGATGCTCTCGGCTAACATGCCATTGAGAGAATGGGTGACAAACAATCCAACGTTGCGGGGCACGGTGGAACGTGACTATGCTGGCTACTCAGTACCTGAGGTAACATCGGTGTTGGGACTGGAGTGGGAAATCGAGGAAGACAGACTTAGGCTAAAGAGGAAACCTGATGGGGAAGGGAAGCTGACCAGGAGGTCTTTGCTGAGCAAAGTACAGACTGCCTTCGATCCTTTGGGTTTGTTGACACCCATCACCATTCGAGGGAGGATGCTAGTGCAACAGACCTGGGAGCTGAACCTAGGTTGGGACGACCCACTGCCAGAAACAGTCTGCCAGGAGTGGGATCTGGTTAGCAAAGACCTAGCGGAATTGCATGAGTTCACATTCCCCAGGTCCATCGGGTGCACCGGGCGGGATTATGACTTGCACGTCTTCTGTGATGCCTCCTCCAGGGTCTATGGGGCAGTAGCATATTTGGTGGCCGGGGACCAAGTCAATCTGGTCACCAGTCGTGCAATCGAGCAATCCTGAAGGATTGCTCGATCCTGAAGCTAGAGCTCACGGCGATGTTGCTGGGAGCAAGACTGGGTAAGTACGTAGAGGAGGTGTTGAGTAATCAGAGGGTGAGACACACCTATGTATGGACAGACTCGGAGGTGGCCTTACAGTGGGTCCAGAACGACAGGTCTAAGCTCCCCTGTGTCAGGAATCGGGTAAAGGAGATACGGGAACTGCAGTCAATGTCAACAATTCTGTATGTACCTACAGATCAAAACCCAGCCGACCTGGTAAGTCGAGGGGTGACACACAAAAAGCTGAGTAAAAGCGAGATTTGGTTCAAAGGCCCAGACTGGTTACCGGCAAGGGATTGCTGGCCGGAGCAGAAATTCGGGGAGACAACCAGCAGCGTAGTACACTTTGCGGGGGAACCCGACACTAAATTATTTGACCCCAGGCGCTACTCCTCTTGGAGGAAACTTATAGGAGTCACGGAAATGGTATTTCGATTTGTGAGGAACCTGCATGACAAGGTAAGCCAAGGTCGACAGTTGTCTCTCGTGGGTCCCAGAGAATATTGGATAAGGCAGTACCAATGGGAGAGGTTTCCAGGAGTGCTGGAAGTACTTGCGACCAGGCAGCAGGTTATGGCGTCAGGACGCGTGACCAACGACGACGACTCAGGGAACAGTTAATTGGTTCACTCATTGGGATTGTTCCTAGATCATGCGGGGCTAATAAGATGCAGGGGAAGAATACAAAACTCTGAGCTCGGCTATGGGGCCAAACATCCCGTGCTACTGGGAAAGGAGGGATGGGCGACAGAGCTCTTGATACAAGATGCCCATCAGAGGACCTTACATGGGGGGTTTGGAGATACCCTCACCTGCCTACATCAGAATTACTGGGTACTGAAGGGTCGAGCTGCCGTCAAAAGGGTGCTAAAGAGTTGCACGGTCTGCCGGCGGTACGATGGGAGGACCCTACCATACACAGGTCCACCACCACTGCCTCAGGAGCAGGTACATAGTGACAGGCCCTTAGAGACTGTGGGAATAGACTATGCTGGGGCTATCACATTGAAGAACCCAGGAAACGATAGGGTGGGCCCTCAGAAAGTATATGTCTGCCTGTTTACTTGTGCCACTACTCGAGCTGTGCATTTGGAGTTGGCAGAAGATATGTCAACAGAGACTTTCGTGAAGCTGTTCAGGAGGTTTACAGCCAGATTCTCGTGCCCGCGTTTGATTATCTCGGACAATGGCACAAGCTTTAGGGCGGCCGATAAAGTTTTCAGGAATCTTAGGGACAACGGAGAAGTACGAGAACACCTGAAGAGAATAGAGTGCGAGTGGAGGTTCATAGCTCCCAGGGCGCCTTGGCAAGGGGGATTCTATGAACGCATGGTGGGCACAGTCAAAAGGTGCATTCGGAAGGTCTTGCATGGCAGGAGAGTGAGCTTTGATGAACTGAGGACAGTGTTAGTTGAGATAGAGGCAAGAGTTAATAACAGGCCTCTGACCTATGTACAAAATGGGATTGACGAGCAGGAAGCTCTCACCCCCAATCACATGCTGTTTGGAAGGAGGATTGAGCCCTTCCCCGCAATTTTGAGTCAGTCTTCCAAGGAGCTGGATTATTATGGGACAGATGGTCCCCCCATCAATGAAGAACTGCACAGGAGTCACAACAGACTGGTGAACATCCTGGACAAATGGAACAAGGTGTGGCGCAGGGATTACTTGACAACCTTGCGGGAACATTTCTATAGTGCCAACCCCGAGGCAAATAAGATGATGCTAAGTGAAGGGGACCTGGTGCTAGTAGAATCCGAGGCGCCCCGGGCATACTGGCCTCTTGGCCTGGTAGTGTCAACCCACCCAGACAAGGCTGGGTGGTTGAGAATGGTGAAGGTGAGAATGAATGGTGTCGAGACTATAAGACCCATCAACAGGCTTTTACCTCTCGAGGTCCACACGGTGGGACTGGGACATGAGAAATTAGACCAGAGGCTGACCGAGCTGAGCGGCCGGACGACCCGTAAAATGGCGCACAAGTCCAGGGCCCACTGGGAGGGCCTGTGGGAGGCAGACTTGATCTAGACTTAGCGCCTACCTTCGCCGGCGGGAGGATGTGGAAATTTATTTGGTCCCTAAAGTTCCACAGGACAGATCCAGCATGGCCGTACAGGATGGCTGAGATGGATGGCCCTTATACCCAACCCAAACATGAAAGCATTCTCTCTGGTCGGCGATGGATTCTTGGTAGGCATGTATTTAATTTATAGATTTATTCTTCAGGGAAGGAGTAGGTAGTTTTACTGTTAGTATATTAATATTAGGTTACTAAGGCAACTGTAGATAATAATAATGTAGACCTAAGACCTTAACATAGGTAGTAATAGGCCGATAATGTAGGCAAACACTAGGATAAGTTAGCTAGGGAGAACTGGCAGCCCTAGCTTGAATGACGAGGCGCAGGTCTAAAAGACAATAGCGTCCTTCTTAAGACAGACACCACCTGGACAACACGTGCCATGATCAGCAGACAGCGCCCCCCACGTGTCTTCACATCTGAGACCTGGGGAAATCTGGTAGAGGCACCTCGATGTACCGTAGATGACCTCCTCTGTCAGGCCCATACAGTGAGACAAGACCTCCACCTTTATCTCGTAGATTTCTGGTCAGTGTCTTGGGAGATTGTGAGTGAGTGAGTTTACTGTGGGCCCGGTTGCAACAGGCGGTGCATGCCCAGTAAGTACCAGTGTCTCAGAGCAGTCTGGAAGCTAGTGTCTTAGTCTGCACAGTTATAATAGGGGATACATACCCTCTTGGATATAGGAATTTCTGAGGTGCAGGAAGGACACTAATTACGATTGAATATTGCAGGAATTATGGCTCCCGGTTGCACGTGGTTTCTGAGGGGAAGTCCAAAGGGGCTAAGGCTAAGCTTAGAGAAGTGAAGATCAGGATATATGCTGCAACACCAAGTAAGTTAGTCCTTTATACGTGCATGCAGGCGAGGTTTTCTTGTAACATCAATCATTTGTGAAAATCTGTCCTATAAGCCACTTGTGAGGCTGAGGTACCGACCTCAGGGCTCGGTGTCAACAGAGTTTGCTAGGGTAGGCAACTCACTTGGAGGCAGTCCACACAAATTTTCACACAAGCCTGACACAATGAGGCTCGATCATAATAGAGGAGAATGCATTCCACTCTTCAGTAGTGATTGTGGAATGCTATGCAGTATGGACATCTGAGTATGAAACAGCTTAAGGTGTGTAGTGAAGGGGGAGGGGTCTGTGGCAGGACAGTTTTCCGCCAAGCAGTAACATCGCCCACACGACACTACCCACTCATCACTCAGCTTAAGTCTCCTCCTCATACACATCACTACTGTGAATATATAAATATAATAATTAGACATGAGTATATGTAGTTAATATGGGCTGGAGGGATTAAGTTACTCTACTGAATTTGACATAGCAAGTAACAAAATGTATTTGGGCATTAAAATTACGTTAATTTAATGTAAATTATAATTATTAAGGACGTGACAGAGCGTCAGCAATTACATTACAATGACCACTTACGTGTTTTATACTAATAGAATAAGGTTGGATTCTGAGGGCCCACCTCATGATCCTATCGTTTTTACTTTTCATAGTGTTAATATAAGTGAGTGGATTGTGGTCAGAAAAAACGTTAAATTAAATGGGGAAGTGCCCAAATACACGTCAAAATGTTCCTAGGACACCACAAGAGCTAGAGCCTCTTTCTCAATAGTGGCATAATTTTTCTGGTGTCGTTTAAGCTTAGATGAATAGTAACATATAGGATGGAGAATGTCAGTGGATGTCGACTGTTGGAGCAGCACAGCGCCCACTGCATATCCACTGGCATCTATATGTAAAAAGAAGGGAAGATTGAAATTAGGACTTTTCAACACAGGAGCAGAGGATAGCAAGCGCTTCAACCTTTTGAACGAGTCTGAACAATCTCTAGTCCAGTTGAACTGAACTTTGTTACTAGTAAGCTCAGTAAGAGGAGCTGCAATCTGACAAAAGTTTGGACAGAACCTGCGATAATATCCTGCCATACCCAGGAATCTCTGTACTCCCTTCCTATCTTGTGGCACTGGAAATTCAGAAATTGCACTAACCTTAGCCTCAATAGGAGCAACCTCACCTTGGCCAATACAAAAGCCTAGATAGGTAATCTTGGCTTGACCAAAACTACATTTAGCTAAGTTAACAGTGAAGTTGTAGTGCGCCAGTCTCTCGAACAATGCTCTGAGACGTGTCAAGTGCTGTTCCCACTCGTCACTGTACACCATTAAGTCGTCAAGGTAGGCTTCTACTCCTTCTAAGTTGTGGGTCAACTCATTCATTATACGTTGGAATGAAGAAGCCGCATTACATAGGCCGAAGGGGGTGACGAGGTAGTTAAACAATCCATCTTGAACAGTAAAAGCAGATATTTCTTGAGCACGTTCAGTAAGCGGGACTTGATAGTAGCCTTGTAAGAGATCTAAACGGCTGACAAACTGGGCTCCTGACACACGGTCAATAAGGTCGTCAATGCGAGGTAGAGGATAACCATCAGGCAAGGTGACAGAGTTCACTTTCCTGTAATCAGTGCATATCCTGAAACTACCGTCAGGTTTAGGCACTAAAATACAGGGAGATGCCCATGGACTTTTACTGCGCTCAATAAGTCCATGAGATAACAGAAAATGAACCTCTTCTCTCAATGCTTTATGCTTTGTTGGACTCATCCTATATGGTGATTGCTTAATGGGTGATGCTCCCTGTACATCAACGTCATGTAAACCCAGAGTACAACGTTTAGGAACATCACTGAACAATTCAAGGAAATGCAAAATCATGTTTTTAATATCACCAGCTTTGTCAATCCCAAGGTTACTAAGAAAATCGTCTAGTGACTGTAGAGTCACTGAATTTTCTAAACACACCTCTATACCTCTAGAGATGTCAGGTAGACTGACGTTTTCTTCCTCTGTCCTAGGAAGAATAGATGTAGTAGGTAGAGGACTAGTGTAGTATGCCTTAAGCTGGTTAACATGGTACACATGATTAGATTTCTTTTTCCCAGGCGTACGTACCAAATAATTTACGTCACTAAGCTTTTTCACAACTTCCACGGGACCATCATACCTGGCTTGTAGAGCATGACCTGGTACTAATTTCCGAGCCATCACCTTATCTCCTGCTTTAAAAGAACGAGAGACAGCACACTTGTCATAATGTTGCTTCATTCTAGCTTGGGCTGAAACTAGGTTTTTCGAAGCTAGCTCTCTAGCGGCTGTCAAATGTTGCTGCATTAATGAAGGTGAAGTACTCAATGATGGATTTGATTTTCCTGTCCACACGTCTTTTAACACTGCGAGAGGACCACGCACTTGGTGTCCGAATATTAATTCAAAAGGACTAAACCCGAGACTTTCTTGCTCACTTTCTCTCATAGCGAACAGAAGAAAAGGTATACCATCATCCCAGTCTCTAGAAAAATGTTCACAATAAGCTCTCATCATGGGCTTCAGTGTCTGATGAAATCTCTCTAGAGCACCTTGTGACTGTGGATGATAACTGGTTGAAAGTACAGACTTTATTCCTAGGTGGGATAATGCTTCTCGAAAGATCTTAGAAGTGAAATTAGATCCCTGATCTGATTGTATCTCTCGTGGCAATCCAACCTGGGAGAAAAATTTCATCAGAGCTCTCACAATAGCACGAGCATTAATTTTTCTCATAGGAATAGCTTCGGGATAGCGTGTTGCAGCGTCCATAATAGTAAATAAGTATTGGTTTCCTAGTTTGGTTCTAGGCAAAGGACCAACACAATCAATAATAAGACGTGAGAATGGTTCACCATCCACGGTGATAGGAATGAGAGGTGCAGGTGGAGGCGTGTGTGCTGGCTTGCCTGTCACTTGACACACGTGGCAACGTTGCACATGATCAGCTACTGTTTCCTTCATCTTTGGCCAAGTAAAATGTTTTGCCAGTTTACCGAGTGTCTTCTTGACACCCAAATGTCCTCCTATGGGACTATTGTGAGCAAAATCAATGGCTTGTTCACGAAATGTAACTGGTAACACTACGAGATGCTTGACTGTGGTGGAAACACTATCAGCTGACAACTTACATGTATTTTTCTCCATCAGTACACCGTTACTATAATAGTAACAATTATCGAGATCCTTTGCTTCACTCTCAGTAACTGCTATATCTCTCAGTCTTTCCAGTGACTGATCAACAAACTGATCCTTGATTAAATCATCACGAGTAAGAAATTTAACGTCAGTTGTGTCCTGACTAGGTTGATGACCTGGGGGAGTTGGTGTTAATAACCCTGTGTGCAGAGCGTCACTAAACAACATATTCAAGCCCAAATCATTGTCATCCACTAACTCAACAGGAGACAAGGATGGTTGTTGTATCTTTGACATAGCTCTAGTAATTGCGCTGAGAGGAAATAAAATAGGCTTCTCTCTACAAGCTTCAATGGCATAATTATCATTAGTGTTATTATCAATCACAAGTGGTTCTTTACATATACCAGCATGAAGGATATCGTTCCCTATCAACAAGTCCACTGACCTGATGGGAAATACACCACTGGATATACCTACTGAAATATAACAGTATAATAGCTTGTTGCAATGTAAACTTTGTGCAGAGGTACTTTTATAACAGCCCCACCATAGGCTTCTAACAATACATCTATCTTGGTATAGGTATCGTCAGTTATGGTCAGTACATCTTTTCTTAATAACGTGAGATAACTGCCAGTGTCTCTGAAAGTAATTATCTCAGTTAGATGTGATTTGTCAAATCCTACTTTACCTCTCGAAAAGTCAGGACTCATCGCTGAACGAATCTTTTCGTCAGATACACTCTCTGACGCTAGTCATCTATCCTGAGTAACATTATCTAAAACAGTAGGATCAGAGGTATTACTAGGATTTTGGTGCCTTTGTTGCTCTAAAGAGGATACGACTTGTGTGGGGGCACCAGCCGCACGACTGTCTCTCGCATCTCTTTCCAACTTATAGCAATACTCTCTAGCATGTCCTTTTCTGTTACAATAGGTACATTTAACTTTCTTCTTCTCGATATCAGATTTCTGCCTAGCCACAGAGACAGATACAGGATTGTGAGTTTTCCTGGTAAAGGTACGAGAAGTTACTGTAGCAGGTACATCAGGCCGGCCATGAGCAGCTGATTTAGGTTGCCAACTTCTAGGACAATTTTTAGTTACCTTGTTTCTCTGTGTTTTCGTATGTACAAGTTTGTGAGAAATCTCGTAATTGTCTGCTAATGCTGCAGTTTCCAGAATATCCGAGGTAGTATGATCGATCAGATATTCTTGTATGTCAGCAGACATACAGTTGTTAAACTCTTCATGTAGTAACAACTGAACAAGGCTGTCGTAGTTGTTACACTTGGCAGACCTACACCACCTCTCAAATGCAACTTTTTTCTCACGAGCAAACTCTACGCAAGTTCGATCTTGTCGTCGTTGTAACCTACGAAATGCGCTTTGATAACTTACGGGTAACAAGTTATACGTCTCTTGAATAGTTTGCTTGAGAGCGTCATAACTAATGTACTTGGCAAATGGTAAAGCAGCAGTACAAGTTTGAGCTCTTCCTGTCAAAGCTGTGTGCAACAAGGTAGCCCAGTGCTTACGTGGCCAGTTCATAGCACGTGCCTGGTTCTCAAACACATCAAAATAGGTGTCTAAGTCACTTTCAAAAAACTTAGGAACCATGGATGCAGCTTTCTGCACATTAAATGTGTCCTGTGATCTATCAGTCTGTTGTCTTCCCAGACGAACATTTTCTCTCTAGAAATCTTCTTCGTTCAATTTCCTCTGTGCCTCTGTTTGTGCAGTCTGCAACATACTGAGGCGTTCAAACCTCTCAAACTATTCCTGAGAGATAGGACCAGTGGGTAATGGAGGAGTAGGGACATTAACATGTCTTTCTGGACTGTCCTTAGGTCGGAAACTTCGTTCAACCGGCCCTAGAGAGTCTAGATCTGGTCTATGATAAGTAGATACAGGTGTAGCATACACAGTACTAGCGTGAGGCTTAGTCATACTACCAGCTATACTCTGTACTAATGTGTCAGTGAGGGAAGAAGTGAGCAAGAACTGAGCTACACTAGGCTCAGACACTTCTGCCTTAGTTTCTCTTTCTTCTACTTCATCAAATTGAGTCATACTTCCTAATTGTGACACTAGGCTTTCTGAATCTGAATCATAATCAGACATCTCTGTATGAGCAGGAAACAATATATCTTTAATTAACGCTCTGACAGTTTCTGCGGTGTAATTCCTGTTATACGTCACACCGAGATATTTGGCTACTTGCCAACACGTCTGAAGTTTTAATGTACTCAACTCAGATAAAGTCAGAGTATCAATTAACTGTTTCACTTTGGCATACATCACGAAAATAAATGTACTACGAGAGAGTGATTATGGGAAACTATAATCCTAATAGGAATTTTAGTGTTGGTTGTCTTAGAGCTAGAGCTCATAATAGTATTTCCATCTCCTTGGATCAAGAGACTCAGTCAAGTACATACATCCTCCTGGTATGTTGTACAAGACTAAACTCAAAGTCTTCAGATTAGGAAAGTACTCAAAGTGTTTGATGATAGAGTTACTAGTATGTCAAACTGTACAATTTCTCCAACACCTTGGATCAAGAGCCTCCCGGACAGGCCCCCATTTGTTACAAAAAACGCGTTTCTAAAAGCTTAGAGATCTCCAGTGAATACTAGAAAGGACTGCCCTTCTAGCATCCAGCATGCTACTGGGTTTTCGTAACAAGTAGTCAGTATCCTTGTCCAATTATCCATTAGAATTCAGTATGATTCAATAGTGCTTAAGGATTACAACTGGTAGGCTACTAACTACATAAATTAAAATTTAATAAATTTATTAAGTCTAGAGGTATATTATCAAATTAAACTAAATTAAATTAATCACAGTAATCAAAATAATATCACGTCTCTCGAGTACAATATTATTGTGCTGAAAGCACATATCACATTTATAATTCTTAAGTACCATCTGGTACTTTAACATTTAATAAGATATTACAAATATGTACAAGTAAGTTTGTGTATGTGTGTAAGTGCTCTAAGTAGTTCGCTATGTCTCAAGACTCGACTAGACTTAAACAAGTGACTGACAAAGTCCTCAAATAAACTAACTTCTTAACCAACTGGCAATCAGAACAGTCTGCTTGAACATTAAAACGACTGATAAGCCGAACAACAATATAACAAGCAACTGCGACACAAAATCAGGAACAAGGAGATAATATAACGACACTAAGTAGGGACCATCAGCAGATCCTCCACAAAAGTCACAAAACTCCCATACTACTGAATCTAAATTCAGCATAAGAAAATCCCCGACTGTGATAATACACAGATACCAGTACAAGTTAGGTCAGAAGATACAGCTCAGGACCTGAGTTGTTTAGAGTGTCTATGCGACACACAACCTCAGTACAACGTCGAAAATCACTAAGTCTATGCAATGTTCTGTGAACAGAGTTCTACAGAACTAACAAGAATAATGAGACAGACAATCTGTCCAACCACCAAGAGAGTCTGGACCAGACTGAATACTTCAGGCGAGGTGAGGACACTCCCCCTCGTTCACGTGATAGCTCCGTGGACAGCTGCAGCTCGGAAACAGAAGCCGGCAGTCTAACGAGCCACAAGCGATAATTACAGTAGTTAGACAATCAAGACTTGAACTGAGCACATAATATGTAACATCCTACCTAACAACATAACTACATCAAATAATATTATAAAGCAATATATTCACGATTTAGCTATTATCGTGAATATAAGCAGTATAAAATTATATGAAAAGATAATTATTTATATACATAATAATCATTGCAACCCAATCAGGGGTTGGAACAGGTGAGGTGACGCATGGGTAGAGGTGGTGGTAGTAGTAGTAGTAGTAGTAGTAGTGGAACTAAGGAGGTGAGGCAAGAAAGGGACCTGCTGGCATCAAGTAACACCAGTTCCCAGGATGGGTAATATCCTCTTGTTTAATAATTTTGAAATACTGTAACTACCGGATTTTTGCTTTATAGTGTTACTGACAGAAATTAGTGCAGCTTCAATGCATTTTCTCCGTCTTAAGTCGTCTTCTTTAATAACAATGAAGGTAAACTAGTTGTTAAAGAAGACGACTTAAGACGGAGAAAATGCATTGAAGCTGCACTAATTTCTGTCAGTAACACTATAAAGCAAAAATCCGGTAGTTACAGTATTTCAAAATTACTAAGCAAGAGGATATTACCCATCCCCCCTTGATGCCAGCAGGTCCCTTTCTTGCCTCACCTCCTTAGTTCCATTACTACTACTACTACTACTACTACTACTACTACTACTACTACTACTACTACTACCACCTATACCCACACGTCACCTCACCTGACTCCTGCCACTATATATATAAATGTTTTCTTAGTTTTCTCTGTATTAGGACTGATTATCAAATGGTATACAATACCAACAGGTTGGTAGATAAGACACATAGGCAACATTTAGGCAGGTAAGACACATATGCAACAGTTAGGTATCTTTATTTCGAAACGTTTCGCCTACACAGTAGGCTTCTTCAGTCGAGTACAGAAAAGTTGATAGAAGCAGAAGAGACTTGAAGACGATGTAATCAGTCCATCACCCTTAAAGTTTTGAGGTGGTCAGTCCCTCAGTCTGGAGAAGAGCATTGTTTCATAGTCTGAAACAATATGGAGTTGAAGTGACAGGATGGAGCCTTATATAGCGCCAGGAGGTGAGACGTAGGTCACTAGTAGAATTAAGAACGCAGATGTTGGGAGGTCAGGTCCCTCTCAAATCCAGCCGTTCTCACTAGTAGAGGTTGTCCCTCAGTCTGGAGAAGAGCATTGTTCAGTAGTCTGAAACAATATGGACTACTGAACAATGCTCTTCTCCAGACTGAGTGACTGACCACCTCAAAACTTTAAGGGTGATGGACTGATTACATCGTCTTCAAGTCTCTTCTGCTTCTATCAACTTTTCTGTACTCGACTGAAGAAGCCTACTGTGTAGGCGAAACGTTTCGAAATAAAGATACCTAACTGTTGCATATGTGTCTTACCTAACAACCTGTCGGTATTTTATACCATTTTAATGTTCAATCTGTCAGACACTGCAACACAAGGGTATCTTGGTACAGACCTGAAATCAACTTCGACAACCTCTACTAGTGAGAACGGCTGGATTTGAGAGGGACCTCACCTCCCAAAGTGACCTACGTCTCACCTCCTGGCGCTATATAAAGCTCCATCCTGTCACTTCAACTCCATATTGTTTCAGACTACTGAAGAATGCTCTTCTCCAGACTGAGGGACTGACCACCTCAAAACTTTAAGGGTGATGGACTGATTACATCGTCTTCAAGTCTCTTCTGCTTCTATCAACTTTTCTGTACTCGACTGAAGAAGCCTACTGTGTAGGCGAAACGTTTCGAAATAAAGATACCTAACTGTTGCATATGTGTCTTACCTAACATACGGTAGGTTCCTTACACAGTAAATCATTTTAGTCATTCTTCTCTGTATGTTCTCTAATGAGTCTATATCCATCCTGTAGTAAGGGGACCAAAACTGAGCAGCATAATCTAAATGAGGCCTCACTAGTGATGTATAGAGCTGTAAAATAACTGTTGGCCTTGTTGCGCACACTAAGGCACTGCTGTCTTGGCTTTAGATTTCTGCTCACCATGACTCCCACTCGACGAAAGACTCATTCATCGTCGTCTGTACTGACGATTATGAAGCGTCAGGGCAGTACCTATTAAGTATCGGTTGATGTATCTTAGCGTCAGGACAGTACCTATTAAGTATCGGTTGATACTTAACCAACCAACAACAACACAGGAGTCACATGACTTCATCGTCTAACCGTCCTAATCATAGGCAGAGATTGTTTTGATAAGGGCCTGCCTCGCATGGGCCCGTAGGCCTTCTACAGTGTTCCTCCATTCTTATGTTCTTATGTTGTGCAAGAAAATTATAAAATACCGACAATATGAAAGTTAAGACACATGTGCAACATCTGGATATCTTTATTGTAGACGTTTCGCCTTCCAGTGGCTTTATCAATACAGATTCTAAGACATAATAGGAAGACAGTAGAACTATATACAAAAGATGAGGTAATCAGTCCCTCAGCCTTGGAGTAAGTGTTCACAGCATCCTGGTGGAGGAGAATCTGGAGCAAAGGCAAGAAGACTGGCGGTTATATAGGCGTCAGTGGATAAGGACGGGCAGCAGACGAGGGCATAGTCACTGGTAGGCGGGATTTCCCAGTGGAAGTAGGTCCTTCCCAAAGAGATGGGTTAGTTGCAGCAGCCGTGAAGAAGGTCTTGTAGATGTCCTCTGAACCAAGATTCCATGATGTTGCAGTGTCTGACAAGTTGTGCAAGAAAGGTATAAAATACCGACAATATGAAAGTTAAGACACATGTGCAACATCTGGATATCTTTATTGTAGACGTTTCGCCATCCAGTGGCTTTATCATATTGTCGGTATTTTATACCTTTCTTGCACAACTTGTCAGACACTGCAACATCATGGAATCTTGGTTCAGAGGACATCTACAAGACCTTCTTCACGGCTGCTGCAACTAACCCATCTCTTTGGGAATGACCTACTTCCACTGGGGAATCCCGCCTACCAGTGACTATGCCCTCGTCTGCTGCCCGTCCTTATCCACTGACGCCTATATAACCGCCAGTCTTCTTGCCTTTGCTCATTGGACACACAGCTCCATCGACGAACGATCTCGCCTCTCTACCCCGTGTTGAGTGTGACTATCCTCAGAGTGGTGGTTACTAAACCTCCGTCTTCACCTTCAGGATTGGTGCGTCGGTGGTTGCCTACCCAAGGGCAGGAAGCCTCCCTCTGCACTCCTGTTGCTATCTGTAGCCTCCACGCTCCAGACTGTACGTGTAGTCTACACGCTATACAGCCAGTGTTGCCTCTCCTCGCCGTTGTCTGAAGTCTCCACGCCTCAGCCTGTATGTGAAGTCTGCTCGCCATTCAGCTAGTGTTGGCTCTCATCGCTCTCAGCCAGAGTTGTTCTCTTCACCGAGTGGTTGTTACTGGACCTTCGTCTTCACCATCAGGATTGGTGCGTCGGTGGCTGCCTACCCAAGGGCAGGAAGCCTCCCTCTGCACTCCTGTTGCTGTCTGAAGTCTCCACGCCTCAGCCTGTACGTGTGGTCTGCACGCCTTACAGCCAGTTCAGGGCATACAGTGCTCCATCAAGCTACAGCTCACCTTCTCAGTGTCCTGTGCCTCCAGAGACGCACTCCACAAGAAACTTTAAAGTTATAACCAGGCAAGTACGTGTGTCTACTTCACACGTACTTGCCTAGCCAATTTTTCTCACAGGATTGGCCCCACATCTAATTTACGATGCCTGCAATGCCTTCCACCTCCTTTCCCCTTACCACTCCTCTACTGCCAACATCTGCCTCTACTCTGTCTACTCCTGCTTCTAAGGCCTACTCTGCCCCCACCTCTTCCAAGCCCAATTCTTTCTCGCTTAACCTCAAATACTCTAAATCTGATCATGCCACTATCTGTCCTGGAAATTTACTGTACCAGATCACTGGCGCTCCTCAGTATAAAGTCTTTAAAACCAACTCTGGATTCAAACTACTTCTTGACAGACATTCTTATGAAACGTACACCTCAACCGAGACCAGACAAAAACTTCTCAATGCAGGCTTCACTATTATTTGGACTCCTGAGCACCGCGCCAAATGCACAGTGATCGCAAAACACGTAGACTATTCTCTCCTGACTGCCTATGACACAGACAAAGAAGACTTAATCAAAGACATTAGTACTAAGAACAAAGTCTCTGTTGACGATATTTATAGACCTGAAAACTCTACCATCCTCAAAATACGATATTCAACTCCTTCTGACGCCTCTTCACTCTTCAATCAAGGAATCCTTGCCAAGACCATCCGCATTCCTCCAAACTCTCTCTTCACTCCAAACTTTCACCCCATCACACAATGTCTGAAATGCTACAAATTCGGCCACGACAAAATCTCATGCACTTCCACACAAACCTGCTCCAGATGTTCAGCAACTGGCCACTTCTGGAACACTTGCAACCTCCCCCTAAAATGTTCTAACTGCGGTGGGTCACACACTGCAGTTGCAAATTCCTGCCCTACTAGAAAAGACATTCTCTCCACCCTCAGAGAAAGCCAACCTCCCTCCCTCCCCAACCCCTTCCCTGCACCTCCCCCTCCTACAATACCTTTCACCCCTACCCCCAATGCCTGGGTTACCCCACGCACTTGGTCTACCCCTCCTACTCTACACACTTCAAACACCAACACACAGACTACAATCACCTCTCCTTCTACACCTACACCCACACTAGACTACAAAACTAACTGCCAACTCGCCACTGCTGCCCACTCTGCGATGGTAATCTCTCAAGCCTACCAATCAGACTACTCACATGTCCTTAACCTAATCTTGTCCGCTAACAATCTTCCCTCTTTAATTATCCCTCCTTCCTGCTTCTCTTCTAAGCCCCCTACAACCTCTACCTCCTCCCTCTCTCCCACCCCCCCACTTCCTACACCCACCAGCTCTCCTCCCCCCCTACCCCTCTTCACTACTTCCACCCCTCCCACCAACACCCCTACTGCTGCTGCTACGACCACCCCTCCCCCGACCTCCTTACCCACTTCCTCATCCCCAAATAAAGCTCCCGCTTCCTTACCCAGTACCATAGCTTCCACTTCCTCATCCCCTACCAAAGCTTCCACTTCCTCTGCATCTACCTTAGCCCACTCCTCCACCACAACTAAAACTTCATCCAGGTCCAACTCCACCTCCTCCAGACAAAATCCACTCAAACCCAAACCTGCCCCAACTTCTGACAGACATACAAAAGAACATAAAAACAGATCCATCTCTTCCTCCCCCTCCAGGAAACGGGTCCGTAACACCTACAAACTCGCATCCACTGATGGCACCACTATCACGGGTTTTAATCCAAACTCCTCCGACATTAACTTTGCTATGACGATACCATTAAATCATGTTTAAAGTGATTCAGCTCAACGTTCGTTCTTACTTTACTATTAGACACCTACTGGCCGAGCTCCTTGAAGCAGAGAGGCCAGATATTGTTTTGCTAAACAGTACCTGCCTCAAAGCCCCTCAACGTATCCGCCATTATGGTTATACTGCTCTACAGTCCCCCTATGATCCCCACGACGGGGTTGCCATCCTTGTCAAATCCAACATAAAACACGAATCTCTCCCAATCCCTTTTATTCACCAACACTGTCTTGCAGTCAGAATACACACCCACCTTGGCCCCTTTATCTTTTTCACCACCTATGCTCGCCCAAACACTACTCTCAACATACACGACCTTTCCTTAGTCTTCAACTACACCAACACACCAACATACCTACTAGCTGACATGAATGCCAAACACACCGCCTTTCATGACACCAGTAACAACCAACTTGGTCACCAATTACTCAACTTCACTAACCATAAACACCTAATTCATCTCGGCCCAGACTTCAATACCTTCTTCAATTACACGGGCCAAGGCAAACCAGACATCATTCTGGCAAACCGAGCCAGCTCTCTATTTCAACACTACATCTCACCTGGCCCTATTACAGGCTCTGATCACATCCCAGTCATCTTGCACATCTCCAACCCTATCCTCATTCCAACCACACCTTCCTTCTCCTACAAGAACGCTGACTGGGATGCTTTCAAACAACACATAGACAATATTAACCTCACCTATGACTATACAACAAACCTATCTCTGACATCGATACTCAACTTAATCTCATCCAGGACACCATTACACAAGCAGCCAACAACGCAATACCAAAGAAAACTCACACCACTCGTTATTCCTTCAAACCGTCACTCAGAACAAGAAGACTAATTATCTGCTACCACAACCGCTTCCTCTACAACACACACAGATTTAATCAAGTTCGATTAGATCTCACTTACCTTAGAAACAACATTCTACACAGTCTAGACCAAGACCACAACAATCACTGGTCACAACTCATACAACAAGCTGACAAACAGCGTATTAAAAACACTAAAGCCTTCTGGAACTTTATCAAAAAAATAAGAGGCACTACTCCCACCAACAAATTCAAACACATCACCCACAACAACACACACATCTCAGACCCGCAGGCTGCTACCAACATCTTCAAACACATCTGGGAGAACATCTTCCACCCTCACCGACCTCACCCTAACGTTATTCAACACATTCAGAACATAGAACATTGGAACACTGCACACACACAAGATACAACACCAGATAGCCACATTCATCTAGACTCTCTTACCTCCTCCCAAGAACTCGACACTCCTTTCACCAACACAGACATTAGAACTCTCCTCAGACACCTTCCTCCCAAGGCTCCTGGTGCCTCTGGCCTAAAACATATTATCCTAAAACACCTTCCTGACTCTATCATTACTGCCTACACAAACCTCCTCAATGCCTCCCTTGCCTCTGGATACTTCCCTTCCCTCTTCAAAGCTGCTACTGCTATCCTCCTTCCTAAACCCAAAAAAGACCACTCTGATCCTAGAAATTACCACCCTATCAGCCTCCTCGAAACTTTAGGTAAACTCTTTGAAAAACTCATCAACCATCGCCTTCGCAGATACCTGGAACACAACTCTCTACTTTCTGATGGTCAGTTTGGCTTCAGAACACACAGATCCACACAAGATGCCATTAACATCATTCTCAACTACATCCACATAAACACAAAACAAAGAAACAGGACAGCCCTAGTTGCAAAAGACGTTGAAAAAGCTTTTGACACTGTCTGGCACCAAGGGCTCAAGTACAAACTCTGCACAAACTTTAACCTGCCTCTCACTACTCGTAAACTCCTCTGCAACTTCCTAGACGGCCGTACCATGAGAATCAAATTCCAAGGCTGTTACTCTGACTACTTCACACTAAATGCTGGAGTACCCCAGGGATCTGTCCTCTCCCCTACCCTCTACATTTTATACACTAACGACATTCCAACACCTGTATACCAAAACTCCATCACACTAGCCTATGCAGACGACATTACACAACTTATCACTCATGCCAATATAGATACACTCACACACAAAACACAAAATGAGGTCGACAGAACAGCTGACACCCGCACTTACATCCCCATGACACAATCTGTCACTGTCTTTGGCGTTAATCTTGACTACCTTCTACGCTTACACGGACACATTCACTCAAGGCATGCAATAGCTAGTAAGGCCTTTGCGGGCCTCTACAAGCTGAAACATGCCTCTCAACGCACCAAACTACACCTCTACAAATCCCTTATACGTCCTCTGATAACTTACTCTCCTCTAGCCCTCGCTCTTGCAGCAAAAACAAACTTACTTAAACTGCAGCGTGTCCAGAACAAGGCGCTGCGCTGGGTGCTTGATGTCAGATGGGAGGACTTCGCCACATGCGAGTCTCTACATGCCCAGTTAGACATCCCTGCGCTGAATCTGTACTGGAAGACGCTCAGTGACAGACAGATTGACAAACTCGTGACACGACATGACTACTGGACCTCTCTCCTTGACGAAGACATTCGCAGACCCACAAACCAACACAACCTTTTCTACTCCTTGCATGATCCTGCTCCTAACCCTATTTACAAATAACCTTGGATTCTCCGAGAGGTACCTTCTATGACAGGTACCATTCTCTGATCCACGTTCGCCTTACCCTTTGGGTTAAGACATGGCTCAGTTCTACACTCCTCTCTAGCTCTAAACGTCGCATGTCCCTTCCTTCCCGCTCACCCCACCGGAGTCCCAACAGAAGAGCCTGAATTTCTCTTCTCAATATCTGTCCCACGATCGCCTCGCTGCTGGGTTAAGCCCTGGTTCTATTTCTACGACTAAGAACACTCCTCTCCAGCACTATTCTTTGTCTGTCCCGTCTTCCCCGCTCATCCCATTTGGGATCTTACCTGAACTTTCGTTCGTTCGTTCGCCTTTGCTCCAGATTCTCCTCCACCACGATGCTGTGAACACTTACTCCAAGGCCGAGGGACTGATTACCTCATCTTTTGTATATAGTTCTACTGTCTTCCTATTATGTCTTAGAATCTGTATTGATAAAGCCACTGGATGGCGAAACGTCTACAATAAAGATATCCAGATGTTGCACATGTGTCTTAACTTTCTTATGTTCTTATGACATTCCTCAGGTCACGTGCGTCACACCTCACTCTCCGCCTATATATATAATGCCTTTCTACCTCTGTATGTTAGAAGTGATCAAGGTCCCAGGACCGAAACGTTTTCTAACAAGTATGTCATAGTGTTTGCTTACGTGTCTTTCTAAACCAAGTTGTCGGTATTTATTACCAAGGTTTATACCATCGGTTGATGTATCTTAGCGTCAGGACAGTACCTATTATGTTTCAGTTGATGTATCTTAGCATCAGTACAGTACCTATTATGTTTTGGTTGATGAATCTTAGCATCAGGACAGTACCTAATATGTTTCGGTTGATGTATCTTAGCATCAGGACAGTACCTATTATGTTTCGGTTGATGTATCTTAGCGTCAGGACTGTACCTATTATGTTTCCGTTGATGTATCTTAGCGTCAGGACAGTACCTATTACCTGAAGTTTACCTGGATAGAGTTCCGGGGGTCAACGCCCCCGCGGCCCGGTCTATGACCAGGCCTCCTGGTGGATCAGAGCCTGATCAACCAGGCTGCTACTGCTGGCTGCACGCAAACCTACGTACGAGCCACAGCCCGGCTGGTCAGGTACCGACTTTAGGTGCTTGTCCAGTGCCAGCTTGAAGACTGCCAGAGGTCTGTTGGTAATCCCCCTTATGTATGCTGGGAGGCAGTTGAACAGTCTCGGGCCCCTGACACTTATTGTATGGTCTCTTAACGTGCTAGTGACCCCTGCTTTTCATTGGGGGGATGTTGCATCGTCTGCCAAGTCTTTTGCTTTCGTAGTAAGTGATTTTCGTGTGCAAGTTCGGTACTAGTCCCTCTAGGATTTTCCAGGTGTATATAATCATGTATCTCTCCCGCCTGCGTTCTAGGGAATACAGGTTCAGGAACCTCAATCGCTCCCAGTAATTGAGGTGTTTTATCTCCGTTATGCGCGCCGTGAAGGTTCTCTGTACATTTTCTAGGTCAGCAATTTCACTGCCTTGAAAGGTGCTGTTAGTGTGCAGCAATATTCCAGCCTAGATAGAACAAGTGACCTGAAGAGTGTCATCATGGGCTTTGCATCCCTAGTTTTGAAGGTTCTCATTATCCACCCTGTCATTTTTCTAGCAGATGCGATTGATACAATGTTATGGTCCTTGAAGGTGAGATCCTCCGACATGATCACTCCCAGGTCTTTGACGTTGGTGTTTCGCTCTATTTTGTGGCCAGAATTTGTTTTGTACTCTGATGAAGATTTAATTTCCTCGTGTTTACCATATCTGAGCAATTGAAATTTCTCATCGTTGAACTTCATATTGTTTTCTGCAGCCCACTGAAAGATTTGGTTGATGTTCGCCTGGAGCCTTGCAGTGTCTGCAATGGAAGACACTGTCATGCAGATTCGGGTGTCATCTGCAAAGGAAGACACGGTGCTGTGGCTGACATCCTTGTCTATGTCAGATATGAGGATGAGGAACAAGATGGGAGCGAGTACTGTGCCTTGTGGAACAGAGCTTTTCACCGTAGCTGCCTCGGACTTTACTCTGTTGGCTACTACTCTATTTGTTCTGTTAGTGAGGAAATACTGTCATACTGGGACTTGAGTAGTTCACTCATTTCCTTGCTGTCATCTATGTAGGACCCATCTTGTTTAAGTAGGGATCCAATACTGGACGTTGTTCTCGACTTTGATTTGGTATAGGAGAAGAAATATTTTGGGTTTCTTTCGATTTCATTTATGGCTTTTAGTTCTTCCCGCGATTCCTGACTCCTATAAGATTCCTTTAGCTTAAGTTCGATGCTTGCTATTTCTCTGACCAATGACTCCCTACGCATTTCAGATATATTGACCTCTTTTAGCCGCTCTGTTATTCTTTTCCGTCGCCTGTAAAGGGAGCGTCTGTCTCTTTCTATTTTACATCCACTCCTCCTTTTGCTTAGAGGAATAAGCCTTGTGCATACATCGAGTGCCACCGAGTTAATCTGTTCTAGGCATAAGTTGGGGTCTGTGTTGCTTAGCATATCTTCCCAGCTTATATCGGTTAGGACTTGGTTTACTTGGTCCCACTTTATGTTTTTATTATTGAAGTTGAATTTGGTGAATGCTCCCTCCTGACTAATCTCATTATGTCGGTCTGGGGCTCCGTGCATACATGTCTGAACCTCAATTATGTTGTGATCTGAGTATATTGTTTTTGATATGGTGACATTTCGTATCAGATCATCATTGTTAGTGAATATGAGGTCTAGTGTATTCTCCAGTCTAGTAGGCTCTATTATTTGCTGGTTTAAATTGAATTTTGTGCAGAGATTTAAAAGCTAGTGTGTGTGTGAGTTCTCATCAGAGCTGCCTCCTGGTGTTATCATTGCAACAACATTATTTGTTATATTCCTCTATTTTAGGTGCCTTAAGTTGAAATCCCTCAGGAGCAAGATGTTGGGGGCAGGAGATGGCAGATTTTCCAGACAGTGGTCAATGTTTAACAGCTGACTCTGCGATGTACAGGATAACCCCTTCCTTTTGCCTGTTCACTCTGTCGTATCTGTATAGGTTGTAACCTGGGATTCATATTTCGTTGTCCAAGTGATCCTTTATGTGGGTCTCAGTGAAAGCCGCGAACATTGCATTTGCCTTTGCAAGCAGTCCACGGATGAAAGGTATTTTGTTGTTTGTTGCTGGCTTTAGACCCTGTATATTTGCAAAGAAGAATGTCATCTGACTGGTGGTATTGTTGGTACTGGGGGGGATTTTTTTTCCGGCATTAGTATCTGTATCTGTTGGTTTGGAGTGGAGGCCATCGACTGTGGTTCCACTCCAGGAATGACTGGATTTGGTGTACGATTTCTGCCATTTCCTGCCAGTTTTTTTTCCTTCCTGGCACTAAGAAACCTCTCCCTCTTGAGTGGCTGTGGCTTCCCAGGTTTTCCCATGGCCTGGATGTTTTGTATCTTTTTGTCCCCTTTAGATTGTGTGCCTGGCAATTTAAGTTATAGCACAGTCTTTCCTGTACTGAAGAGGTACACATTTCAGGGTGAAAAAGCTTACAGGAAGGGAGTTTGCATTTTCCTGTTGTCACATGGGCACGGCATTTTCTAGGGTGGTCATAGTTACACGTCCCATCTGTTTTTCCACATTTCATATGCCTGCAGATACCAAGTGCATAGTATGAGCACAGGCTTGGTTTCCGTTTGCCTTGGGTTTCTGTGACTGTATTCCCTGTATTCCCTGTATTCCCTGTATTCCCTGTTGGTGCATGTTTACCTGTCTTATTCCTATCCTCACTAGCACCAACAATGGAGCTCTCACCAGTTGTTTTTGCTAATATATCCTCACTATTGCTAGTGGAGTCCTCTTGTTTGCTATTTCCTGTGGTATTACTAGTTTGCAAAATTGGTTTTATCTTATTTTTGACTACACTTGTTTCCCCACTTTCAGTTTCAGTTGATGTATCTTAGCATCAGGACAGTACCTATTATGTTACGGTTGATGTATCTAAACATCCGAACAGTACCTATTTTTTTCGGTTGATGTATCTTAGCGTCAGGACAGCAACTATTATGTTTCGGTTGATGCACCTTAGCATTTACAGTACCTATTATGTTTCTAAGCGTCAGGACAGTACCAATTATGTCTCGGTTGATGTAACTTAGCATCAGGACAGTACCTGTTATGTTTCGGGTGATGCATCTTAGCGTCAGGACAGTACCTATTATGGTTCGATTGATGTATCTTAGCGTCATGATAGTGCACATTATGTTTAGGCTGATGTATCTTAGCGCCAGGATAGTGCCTATTATGTTTCGGTTGATGTATCTTAGCGTCAGGAAAGTACCTATTATGTTTCGGTTGATGTATCTTAGCATCAGGAGAGTACCTATTATGTTTCGTTGATGTATCTTAGCGTCAGTATTGTGCCTATTACGGTTCGTTTGATGTATCTTTGCGTCAGGATAGTACCTATTATGTTCCGGATGATGTATCTTAGCGTCGGTTGACGTATCTCAGCGTCAAGAAAGTGCCTATTATGCTTCGGTTGATGTATCTTAGAGTCAGCACAGTACCTCTTGTGTTTTGGTTGATGTATCTTAGCTTCAGGACAGTATCTATTACGTTTCTTTTATGTATCTTACCATCAGGATAGTGCCTATTATGTTTCGGTTGATGTTTCTTAGAGTCAGGACAGTACCTATCATGTTTCAGTTGATGTATCAGTTGATGTATCTTAGGATCAGGACAATGACTATTATGTTTCGGTTGATGTATCTTAGCTTCAGGACAGTACCTATTATGTTTCGGTTGATGTAATTAGCGTGAGGACATTACCTATTAAGTATCGGTTGATGTATCTTACCGTCAGGACAGTACCTATTAGGTATCGGTTGATGTGTTTTAGCGACAGGGCAGTACCTATTAAGTACGGGTTGATGTATCTTAGCGTCAGGACAGTACCTATTAAGTATCGGTTGATGTATCTTACCGTCAGGACAGTACCTATTAGGTATCGGTTGATGTGTCATATCGTCAGGACAGTACCTATTATGTTGATGTTGATGTGTCTTAGCGTCAGAACAGTACCTATTAAGTATTGGTTGACATATCTTAGCATCAGGACAGTACCTATTAAGTATCAGTTGATGTATCTTAGCGTCAGGGCTGTACCAATTAAGTATTGGTTGATGTATCTTGGCTTCAGAACAGTGCCTATTATGTTTCGGTTGATGTATCTTAGCGTCAGGACAGTGCCTATTTGTTTCGGTTAATGTGTCTTAGCGACAGGGCAGTACCTATTATGAATCGGTTGATGTATCTTAGCGTCAGGAGAGTGCCTATTATGTTTGGGCTGATGTGTCTTAGCGTCAGGACAGTACCTATTAAATATCGTTTTATGTACCTTAGCGTCAGGACAGTACCTATTAAGTATCGGTTGATGTATCTTTGCATCAGGACAGTGCCTATTATGTTTCGGTTGATGCATCTTAGCGTCAGGACAGCGCCTATTATATTTCGGTTGATGTATCTTAGCATCAAGATAGTGCCTATTGTGTTTTGGTTGATGTATCTTAGCGTCAGGACAGTATCTTAGCATCAGGACAGTGCCTATTATGTTTCGGTTAATATGTCTTAGCAACAGGGCAGTATCTATTATGAATCTGTTGATGTATCTTAGAGTCAGGACAGTACCTATTAAGTATCAGTTGATGCATCACAGCGTCAGAACAGTGCCTATTATGTTTGTGCTGATGTGTCTTAGCGTCAGGACAGTATCTATTAAATATCGTTTTATGTATCTTTGCGTCAGGACAGTGCCTATTATGTTTCGGTTGATGCACCTTAGCGTCAGGACAGTGCCTCTGTTACACCCTTTTGTTCAGTTTAAGTAGACTGTTTCTACTTGTTACTATCACAATGGTATACTTTTACATGTTATTTTTGCTATTTCACTTAATATTATATTCAGGAGTAATTCCATTAGTAATTAAATGACTTACTCTACTTTATAATATTATCTGGTCGTATTACTTAGCTTTGTACATAGGTAGGTTATATAATTAGTACAAACTGCTGTGACCTGGCCAAGCACCAGTAGGTGTTTTGAGCTGCTCAACCTCTGCTCCGACCAAGTCAAAGCGGGCTGGTAAAGCCTCACTGAGTTCAGTTCATACCTTCCTCTGGACCAGGAAGGGTCGAGAGAAGTATCCACCTCTAAACCACCATTCGCCTCCCTAGAAAATCCCAGGAATTTTCGGGAACTTACTGCTAATACTTATCGTGGTTGGAGAAGGCGGTTGAGAAGCTCTTAGAGAAAGTGAAGCCAAGTGAGCAAGCCTCTGTAGTGTAAGAGGACTTGTTGTAAAGTGAACCCTATCATAAGAAATCTATTAATGTGTTCGAATTTTTAGGCAACGCCTCTGCATATACATATACTAATATTTCGTGACTCAGAGCCATTTGTAAATACTTGACCTAGTACTGTGATGTTTTAATGAGAAATGGTAAATGTATTCTACTCATAGTGCAAAATATGAGAAGGTGGATTTAAGTGATTATTATGATTATTAATTAAATAGAAACTAAGAAAATTCCTTTTCCTCTACAATTGAAGACCCCTAGACGTACTAAGTTTATTTTGTTACGAAAAGCACTATAACCCAGGGACCAACTGACTATGTTCGTAACAAAGTGGGGGCCCGTCCGGGATTTGCTCTCTGATCCAAGGTGCTGGAGGAAATATCAGCCCTAGTAAGTAAGTGCCAATCCCATGAAAGTGAGCGGCTGTTCAGGTACCCATAAAATGAACTATGGAGGCTCAAATACAACAGTTAATATGTGAGTTAACCTTGGAGGATTTGAGGTCTTTAAAACTTCAGAAGTGCTGGCAAATTGCTGTACGCCTAGGAGTGAAGTATAACAAATATTACACCGCCGAGACCACTGGATCTATTTTGAGAAACATGCTGTTTTCAGAACAAGGAGAAGTGGATGACATTGACGATACGCTTGGAGCAGAAGGACTTGATCTTGGTGGCCTTCCAACTTCCCTACCCTCTGGTGATGTGGCTGAGCCAGAATCAAAGGGAGCTGCTGGTGAGCTGACATCTTTGGGAGAGGTGCCTGAAATTGGGGCGTCTAATCACCCAGTTTCTGACCCTGGTTCACAAGAAGCACCCGGCGCAGGTGCTCGACCCAAGGAAAGACGGGAAAACTTGTATCCTCCAACTCCTCCACTACCGACGGGGCCCATATCACAGAGCCAGTTCGAAAGAATGGAACGCCTTATTATTTTACAAATGGCCCAAATAGAAGCACAAAGGAAGCTGAATGCAGAAGAGTTCGAGAGGGTCACCATACTCTACGAACGTCAGCAGCAAATGGAAGGAGTTGTGAAGCCCGAGGCCCCCAGGAATCCTTTCGACATTCATAAAACAGCATCTTTGGTGCCCAAGTTTTGCGAGTCTGATCTGGATACATACTTCGATACGTTCGAAAATCAGGCTCGAGCTATGCAGTGGCCCCGAATTCTGGGCTGTCTTGTTGCACACGACGCTGACTGGTAAAGCTTGAGAATGTACCGAGGCTTTGCCTTACTAAAAGTACATACTATATGACTCCATCAAAAAGGTCATACTGGAGACCTATGATCTACTCCCTTTGAGCTACCAGCAAGCCTTCTGCACTCTGCAAAGGTTACCAGGGCAAACTTGGGTGGACTTCGCCAGCCAGAAGAAGGTAGCTTTCGAGAGGTGGCAAAGAGCCTCACAAAGCAACAACATAAGCAGCCTAACCCAATTAATACTACAAGAGGACTTCTATAATTCTATATCCGGGGATTTGCGGAAGTTCCTGATCGACCGTCCAACACCTCATGTGATGGAGACCGCTGTACTGGCCGATCGCTACGAGATCTCCAGCCAGCTGATCCGTGATAGAACATCCAGAGAGGAAGCAGTAAAATTGGGCCAGAAGGTTCGACCAGTTAAGTCAAGAACAGAACCTCGCCAAAAGTTTCCTTCAGAAGCTGTGACCTCTCGAACCCTGGATAAGCCATGCAATGGTGACCGGTTTCAACCACGACAGAACCGGGAGGTGTATAAAGCCAGGAAGAACTTGTCCTGTTCATATTGCCAAAAGGGAGGTCATGTGAGAAACCAATGTTATCAGCTGGAAAGGGATAGGAAATATAAGTATCGAGAAGGTGCTCCTGTGCAGATGGTGTCTTCAGTAGCCCACAGGCAGGGATATCTACAGACGGATCTAGAGCCGGCAGGACCGAAGACCACTTCACCGAGATGACCAGCGACGAGGGCCATCTCTGGGCAAGAAACTGAAGAGGCAATGAGCCCATATTTTTCAGAAGGAAAAGCTGGTATTGACGAGTGTCAAGTGGTACCTGTTAAAACCTATAGGGATACGGGGAGTTACTTGACATTGTTAAAAAAGGGAATCCTCTCTTTATCTGACCGCACTTATACGAAGATAGATGCACTTCTGGGGGCTTATGGAGGAGCAGTCTCTAGAGTTCCCCTC
Source organism: Cherax quadricarinatus (assembly GCF_038502225.1). Taxonomy (NCBI): domain Eukaryota; kingdom Metazoa; phylum Arthropoda; class Malacostraca; order Decapoda; family Parastacidae; genus Cherax; species Cherax quadricarinatus. The sequence goes on along the minus strand of NC_091297.1, from coordinate 64,704,204 downwards.
CATAGGATATACCTAGACCTGGGTTGCTATAAAGGATATGCGACTGTCGGTATATCAGACGAAGGATTTCCTATTAAGTCTGCTGACCTACTGATAGGAAATGACCTAAGCTGCGAAAGAATCAAGAAAGAACCTCTGGTGATAGAAAATACATCGGGAGAGGATTACGTGGTTGAGGCTCATAGGAAGGACCTATCATTATTTCCGCTGGGAGTTGTCACTAGGTCCATGGCTACGACCAGGTTACCTCCTGAATCAACAGAGGAAGAAAAGGACAAAGCTGATCTGGGTTTGAACCTATTGTTTAGTGCGACCCACTGGCCCAAGGATGCGACGTCTGTGTCTGCAGGGCTAGACTCAACTTTAGATTCTTTAGGTGCTAAAAAGTTTAGACCTGAAAATCTAATCCAAGCACAGATGGAAGACCCCTCGTCGGAGAAATTAAGAAAGCTGGTGGTAACGGAAGAAGAGGCCAAGAAATTAGAGGACTGTGTTTATTCTAGTAGCGGTATACTTATGAAGAAATCCACCAGAAGACATTCTCTAGGGGCATCTTTTGCCAAGGCCAAGCATGTATTAATCCTACCTAGGACTTATCGTGAGCTTGCATTGGAGGTCGCCCATAACAGTCCAATGGGAGGACATCTGGGAGTAAGGAAAACAATTGTAAAGTTGTCAAAATACTTTTTTTGGCCTAGAATGCGGGAAACCGTGGTGGAACATCTTCGCAGTTGCCAGTCTGTCAGACCGTCGGTAAACCCGCTCATACCCCGCCTCCTGCTCCTCTCCGTCCTATCGCCTCAGATGGCTAGCCTTTTTCCCGTTTAATCATCGATTGCGTTGGTCCACTCCTCAGGACCAAGGGAAATCAGTACCTATTCACTTTATAATATTATCTTGTCGTATTACTTAGCTTTGTACATAGGTAGGTTATATAATTAGTACAAACTGCTGTGACCTGGCCAAGCACCAGTAGGTGTTTTGAGCTGCTCAACCCCTGCTCCGACCAAGTCAAAGCGGGCTGGTAAAGCCTCACTGAGTTCAGTTCATACCTTCCTCTGGACCAGGAAGGGTCGAGGGAAGTATCCACCTCTAAACCACCATTCGCCTCTCTAGAAAATCCCAGGAATTTTCGGGAACTTACTGCTAATACTTATCGTGGTTGGAGAAGGCGGTTGAGAAGCTCTTAGAGAAAGTGAAGCCAAGTGAGCAAGCCTCTGTAGTGTATGAGGACTTGTTGTAAAGTGAACCCTATCATAAGAAATCTATTAATGTGTTCGAATTTTTAGGCAACGCCTCTGCATATACATATACTAATATTTCGTGACTCAGAGCCATTTGTAAATACTTGGCCTAGTACTGTGATGTTTTAATGAGAAATGGTAAAAGTATTCTACTCATAGTGCAAAATAGGAGAAGGTGGATTTAAGTGATTATTATGATTATTAATTAATTAAATAGAAACTAAGAAAATTCCTTTTCCTCTACAAGTGAAGACCCCTAGACGTACTAAGTTTATTTTGTTACGAAAAGCACTATAACCCAGGGACCAACTGACTATGTTCGTAACAGCCTATTAAGTTTCGGTTGATGTATCTTAGCATCAGGATAGTGACTATTGTGTTTCGGTTGATGCATCTTAGCATCAGGACAGTACCTATTAAGTATTGGTTGATGTATCATAGCGACAGGACAGTGCCTATTATGTTTCGATTGATGTGTCTTAGCGTGAGGACATTACCTATTAAGTATCAGTTGATGTATCATGGCTTCAGGGCAGTGCCTATTATGTTTCGTTTGATGTATCTTAGCGTCAGGGCAGTGCCTGTTAAGTATCGGTTGATGTATCTTACCATCAGGACAGTACCTATTAAGTATTGGTTAAAGTATCAATGCGTCTGGACATTGCCTATTATGTTTGGGTTGATGTATCTTAGCGTCAGGACAGTACCTATTATGTTATGGTTGATATACCTTAGCATTTGGATAGTACCAATTAAGTATCGGTTGATGTATCTTAGCATCAGCACAGTACCTATTACTTTTTGGTTGATGTATCTTAGCTCTAAGACAATACTTATTATGTTACGGTTGATGTATCTTAGCGCCAGGACAGTACCTATTATACTTCGGTTGATGTAATTAACGTGAGGACAGTACCTATTAAGTATCGGTTGATGTATATTAGCGTCAGTACAGTGCCTATTTTGTTTCGGTTGATGTATCTTAGCGTCTGTACAGTACCTATTATGCTTCGGTTCATGTATCTTAGCGTCAGGACAGCACCTATTATGTTTTGATTGATGTAACTTTGCATCGGGACAGTATCTATTATGTTACGGTTAATGTATCTAATCGTCAGGACAGTACCTTTAATATTTCGGTTGAGGTATCTTAGTGTCAGAACAGTACTTATTATGTTTCTGTTGATGTATCATAGCGTCAGGACAGTACCTATTATGTTTCGGTTGATGTATCTTAGCGTCAGGACAGTACCTATTATGTTTCGGTTGATGTATCATAGCGACAGGACAGTACCTATTATGTTTCGGTTAATGTATCATAGCGACAGGACAGTACCTATTATGTTTGGGTTGATGTATCTTAGCGTCAGGACAGTACCTATTATGCTATGGTTGATATACCTTAGCATTTGGATAGTACCAATTAGGTATCAGTTGATGTAGCTTAGCATCAGGACAGTACCTATTACTTTTTGGTTGATGTATCTTAGCTCTAAGACACTACTTATTATGTTTCGGTTGATATATATTAGCGTCAGGACAGTGCCTATTATGTTTCGGTTGATGTATCTTAGCGTCAGGACAGCGTGTATTATGTTTCGGTTGATGTATCTTAGCATCAGGACAGTACCTATTATGCTTCGGTTCATGTATCTTAGCGTCAGGACAGCACCTATTAAGAATCGGTTGATGTATCTTAGCATTAGAGCAGTACCTGTTATGTTTCGGTTGATGTATCGAAAGCGTCAGGACAGTACCTATTATATTTCGGTTGATGTATCTTAGCGTCACGACAGTACCTATTACTTTTTGGTTGATGTATCTTAGCTCCAAGACAATACTTATTATGTTTCGGTTATGTCTCCTAGCGCCAGGACAGAAACTATTAAGTATGTTGATGTATCATAGCATCAGGACAGTACCTATTATACGTCGGTTGATGTAATTAGCCTGAGGACAGTACCTATTAAGTATCGGTTGATGTATCTTAGCCTCAGGACAGTGCCTATTATGTTTTGGTTGATGTATCTTAGCGTCTGGACAGTACCTATCATGATGAGAGTAAGACACATGTGCAACATCTGGGTATCTTTATTGTAGACGTTTCGCCATCCAGTGGCTTTATCAATACAAATTCCAGGACATAACTTGAAGACAGTAGAACTATGTACAGAAGATGAGGTAATCAGTCCCTCAACCTAGGAGTAGGTGCGAACAGCACCATAGTCGTGGAGATTCTGAAGCAGAAGAAAGAATCCTGGCGCTTATATAGTAACGTCACCTGACGTTACTATATAAGCGCCAGGATTCTTTCTTCTGCTTCAGAATCTCCACGACTATGGTGCTGTTCGCACCTACTCCTAGGTTGAGGGACTGATTACCTCATCTTCTGTACATAGTTCTACTGTCTTCAAGTTATGTCCTGGAATTTGTATTGATAAAGCCACTGGATGGCGAAACGTCTACAATAAAGATACCCAGATGTTGCACATGTGTCTTACTCTCATCTTGTCGGTATTATATACCATTCGTACACAGTACCTATCATGTTTCGGTTGATGTATGGCATCGCCAATTAAGCTTCGGTTGATGCATCTTAGCGTCAGAACAGTAACTATTAAGTATCCGTTGATGTATCTCAGCGTCAGGACAGTGCCTATTATGTTTCAGTTGATGAATCTTAGCGTCAGGACAGCGTCTATTATGTTTCGGTTGATGTATCTAAGAGACTGGACAGTACCTATCACATTTTGGTTGATGTATCTTAGCGTCAGAACAGTAACTATTAAGTATCCGTTGATTCATCTCAGCGTCAGGACAGTGCCTATTATGTTTCAGTTGATGAATCTTAGCGTCAGGACAGCGTCTATTATGTTTCGGTTGATGTATCTAAGAGACTGGACAGTACCTATCACATTTTGGTTGATGTATCTTAGCATCAGGACAGTACCTATTATGTTTCAGTTGATGTATTTTAGCCTCAGGACAGCTCCTATTAATAATTCGGTTGATGTCTTAGCATCAGGACAGTACCTATTATGTTTCGGTTGATGAACCTTAGCGTCAGGACAGTACCTATCATGATTTGGTTGTGTCCTTTCTTCACGACAGTACCTATTATGTTTTGGTAGATATATCTTATCGTCAGGACAGTACCTATTATGGTAGGTTGATGTATCTTAGCATCAGGGCATCGCCAATTAAGTTTAGGTTGATGCATCTTAGCGTCAGAACAGTAACTGTTAAGTATCCGTTGATGTATCTCGGCGTCAGGACAGTGCCTATTATGTTTCGGTTGATGTACCTAAGAGACTGGACAGTATCTATCACATTTGGTTGATGTTTCTTAGCATCAGGACAGTACCTATTACGTTTCAGATGATGAATCTTAGCGTCAGGACAGTACCTTTTATGTTTGAGTTGATGTATCTTAGCATCAGGGCAGTACCTATTATACTTGGGTTGATGTGTCTTAGCATCACGGCAGTACCTATTAAGCATTGGTTGATGTATCATAGCATCAGGACAGTGCCTAATATGTTTGGGTTGATGTGTCAAGACAGTGCCTATTATGTTTCAGTTGATGTATCTTAGCGTCTGGACAGTACCTATCATGTTTCAGTTGATGTTTCTTAGCGTCAGGACAGTGCCTATTATGTTTCGGTTGATGTATCTTGGCATCAGGACAGTACCTATTGTTTCGGTTGATGTATCTTAGCGTCAGGCCAGTACCTATTTTGATTTGGTTGATGTATTTTAGCGTCACAGTGCCTATTTTGTTTCGGTTGATGTACCTTAGCGTCAGGACATAGCCGATTATGTTTCGGTTGATGTATCTTAGCATCAGGTCAGTATCCATTACGTTTTGGTTGATGTATCTTAGCATCAGGACAGTATCCATTACGTTTTGGTTGATGTATCTTAGCATCAGGACAGTATCCATTACGTTTTGGTTGATGTATCTTAGCATCAGGACAGTATCCATTACGTTTTGGTTGATGTATCTTAGCGCCAGCAGAGTACCTATTATGTTTTGGTTGATGTGTCCTTTCTTCACGACAGTACCTATTATGTTTCTGTAGCTATATCTTAGCGTCAGGACAGTACCCATTATGTTACGGTTGATGTATCCTAGCATCAGGTTATCGGCAATTAAGTTTCGGTTGATGCATCGTAGCGTCAGAACAGTACCTATTATGCTTGGGTTGATGTGTCTTAGCCTCACGGCAGTACCTATTAAGTATTGGTTGACGTATCTTAGCATCAGGACAGTACCTATTAAGTATTGTTTGATGTATCAAAGCATCAGGACAGTACCTATTATTATTCGGATAATGTAATTAGCAAGAGGACAGTACCTTTTAAGTATCGGTTGATGTATCTTACCGTCAGGACAGTAACTATTATGTTTCGGTTGATGTACCTTATCATTTGGACAGTACCTATTATGTTTCGGTTGATGCATCTTAGCGTCAGAACAGTACCTATTAAGTTCCCGTTGATCTTTCTTAGCTTCCGGACAGTACCTATGAATTTTCGGTTGATGTATGGCATCGCCAATTAAGCTTCGGTTGATGCATCTTAGCATCAGAACAGTAACTATTAAGTATCCGTTGATGTATCTCAGCGTCAGGACAGTGCCTATTATGTTTCAGTTGATGAATCTTAGCGTCAGGACAGCGTCTATTATGTTTCGGTTGATGTATCTAAGAGACTGGACAGTACCTATCACATTTTGGTTGATGTATCTTAGCGTCAGGACAGTACCTATTATTATTCGGATAATGTAATTAGCAAGAGGACAGTACCTTTTAAGTATCGGTTGATGTATCTTACCGTCAGGACAGTAACTATTATGTTTCGGTTGATGTACCTTATCATTTGGACAGTACCTATTATGTTTCGGTTGATGCATCTTAGCGTCAGAACAGTACCTATTAAGTTCCCGTTGATCTTTCTTAGCTTCCGGACAGTACCTATGAATTTTCGGTTGATGTATGGCATCGCCAATTAAGCTTCGGTTGATGCATCTTAGCATCAGAACAGTAACTATTAAGTATCCGTTGATGTATCTCAGCGTCAGGACAGTGCCTATTATGTTTCAGTTGACGAATCTTAGCGTCACGACAGTACCTATTATGTTTCAGTTGATGTATTTTAGCCTCAGGACAGCTCCTATTAATAATTCGGTTGTCTTAGCATCAGGACAGTACCTATTATGTTTCGGTTGATGAACTTTAGCGTCAGGACAGTACCTATCATGATTTGGTTGATGTATCTTAGCATCACGACAGTGACTATTATGTTTCAGTTGATGTATATTAGCGTCAGGACAGTACCTATTATGCTTGGGTTGATGTGTCTTAGCCTCACGGCAGTACCTATTATTAAGTATTGGTTGACGTATCTTAGCATCAGGACAGTACCTATTAAGTATTGTTTGATGTATCATAGCATCAGGACAGTGCCTATTATGTTTGGGTTGATGTGTCTTAGGAACAGGACAGTACCTATTAAGTATCGGTTGACGTATCTTAATATCAGGACAGTACCTATTATGTTTCGTCAAGAAACTCAGGACTACAAATTCGGTATGCTCTTAGGAAAAACCCGATGATGATGCCTCTTTTGGTCTTGGTATCTTGACTGGAATAGAAGTGTGTGAGATCATTTTTATTGGTGGGTTTCCGATAAACTTGAAATCTTAAGTTGTTGTCCTCATTCAGAAAGTAGACAACAACCTTAGATTTCAAGTTTATCGGAAACCCACCAATAAAAATGATCTCACACACTTCTATTCCAGTCAAGATACCAAGACCAAAAGAGGCATCATCATCGGGTTTTTCCTAAGAGCATACCGAATTTGTAGTCCTGAGTTTCTTGACGAGGAGTGTACATACATTCACCAAACATTCACTGAGTTACATTTTCCTTCTTTTTTCATCAAAGACTGCAAGAAAAGAGCTCTTCAGATTATAAATTCTCCACGAATCAACACCACTCCCAGCAAAGTTATAATTCTTCCCAACAGCCAGGTTGCACTGAACGTCTCAAAAGTACTTTCACAAGCTAACACCAGAGTCGCCATCGCTTCTAGCACTTCAATAAAGGATATAACCAGGACAAAATCCAAGCACCACGAACCAGTCAATGCAGGAGTTTACACTATACCCTGTGGAGGCTGTGACAAGATTTACGTAGGTGAAACAGCCAGAAACCTCGACACCCGCCTCAATGAACACATTTACGCATGTAGGAACGATAACTTGAACAACGCCTGTGTACAACACCGAAATTCCACCAATCATCTCATGAAATTCAGAGACGCCCAATTAGTGATCAAAGAAACTAATTTCCGCAGACGCAAGTGCCTCGAATCAGCACTGATCGCTGTTTCGAATACAATTAAACAAAACAACGGCAGCTTCACCATCTCCGAAGTCTTAGCAAGAATCCTCCTGAAAACAGTAAACCCTGCCATCACATAGTCTCTCCTGTTATACTACACAAAGCACAGAGAGTGAACACTGAAACAAGCTGCTTCATTCCACTCTATATTTGTCCAACCTATTTTTATGTTACTCAAGTAATAGCTTTTATATCCTTTTACTCATGTACGAATTAATTGCTCTACCATATTGTATTACTTTTGTCACTACCGCTACTACTACTACTACTACTACCACTAGTGAAAATCGAAATGGTACCTCACTAGTATTACACCTCACTCTGAGCCTTTATATACCCTCTGTGTCCATGTATTGTTTGTAATGGCTTGATAAAGCTCCTGGAGAGCAAAACGTTGCCACAATAAATGTCACATTAGTTGCACTTGTGTCCTTTTACTTTACATATTGTCGGTAATTCTACCAACTTTATTACAGTCACGATAGTGCCTATTATGCTTCGGTTGATGTAACTTAGCGTCAGGACAGTACCTATTATGTTTCGGTTAATGTAACTTAGCATCAGGACAGTAACTATTATGTTTTGGGTGTTGCATCTTAGTATCAAGACAGTACCTATTATGTTTCGGTTGATGTATCTTAGCGTTCACAGTACCTATTATATATCGGTTGATGTATCATAGCGTCAGGACAGTACCTATTATTTTTCGGTTGATGTATCTTATCGTCAGGGCAGTACCTATTATGTTTCGGTTGATGTATCTTTGCGTCACGATAATGCCTATTATGCTTCGGTTGATGTAACTTAGCGTCAGGACAGTATCTATTATGTTTCGGTTGATGTATCATAGCGTCAGGACAGTACCTATTATGTTTCGGTTGATGTGTCTTAGCGTCAGGGCAGTACCTATTAAGTATCGGTTGGTGTATCACAGCGTCAGGACAGTGCCTATTATGTTTGGGTTGATGTGACGTAGGGTCATGAGTGTACCTATTATTTTTTGGTTGATGTATCTTAGCGTCCGGACAGTAACTATTATGTATCGGCTGATGTATCTTAGCGTCAGGACAGTACCTATTATGTTTCGGTTGATGTATCTTTGTTTCAGGATAGTGCTTATTATGTATTGGTTTATGTATCTTAGCAACAGGACAGTACCTATTATGTTTCGGTTGATGTATCTTAGTGTCAGTATAGTACCTATTATGTTTCGGTTGATGTATCTAAGCATCAGGACAGTACCTATTATGTTTTGGTTGATGTAACTTAGCATCAGGGCAGTAACTATTATGTTTCGGTTGATGCATCTTAGCGACAGGACAGTACCTATTAAGTTTTTTTTTTATATTTTATTTAAAACCAACAATATACAATAAACAAAAGGAAAAACCATAAAGATGACAATATATGAACAATAACTGAAAAAACATTACATTAGATATTGAAACATTAACGAATAACATAACAATATAACAAATATGACCACCATTACCTACATATAAAATCAGAAACCGAAGCTTAAAATTGTCCTATACTAGCTACATGTGGATAAGTTAACTTTCGTAAAAACATGCAAACCTATATTAACTCTTCCTCAAATTAATCATCCTTGCTCTTAATTTACACTAGAATAATAAAATACAAGTATAATAAAGAGCAGTTTGAATCAAAGAACATTCCACAATTATCATAAATTTACCCTAACCTAAGCCTAGTATTTCATCTGTATTATAAATGTCTAATCAACACGAAAATTTTACCACATTCCCCTAACCATATTTGTTGGTGTACATGATACAACCTTGTATTACCATAAGGAGAGAAAAAAAGAACAATAAAAAAGGAAAACCCATTCTTCACCTTCAAAATCAAACTTCAATTTACCATTAGGTACATACATATAAATAAGTATATAAAGTATGTTGTTTAATGGAACACAATCACTTACAACGTCAGTTATAATATGACGTCAACTCAACCACGAATAATTCATCCATTCTTACAACTTCAAGGTTCGTAAAACTCTTAAACTACATACATAGTATTGCCACCATCTAGACAAATTAAAAAGAAAAACAATACTCAAATATATCAAAACACACTATGCTTCTATTGCACCAAATCAATTGTGCTTACAAAAATACATTGTAAATTAAACTGAAACATAAAAGCCATTTTGACATTTACACATTGTAACAAAATCATAAATGCGCATAGAAAATATGTATTGAATATCATTGAAAATGTTCATGAGAAAAACCATTAAAGGTATATACAAGAAAGTAAACATACATACATATACATATATATATATACATACACCTACATACATACATACACATACATACATACATACACATACACGCACATACAACACATGCATATATATATACACATACATAGTTATAAGTCGATAATTCCAAATATAACTGAATTGTACTTGAAACACTCGGAACAAATAATGTTAAAATTGCACCCCAGACATACCTCATATAACATTCATCAAACTCATCATGCTACCGCCCATTCTAGGAAACCAGCCCATTTCATCCCCCTTACCTGCCTTTCAACTCCCGTAAATCCCGTAAAGTGAAATTCCTATAACCCTCACTTAAATCCCTCTCCCATCTCCCCCCATACACCTCCTTATTTCTACACTTTGTCCTATAAAAAGTTGCTGTTAATGCATTAATTCTTTCACACACGTTCGCTCCTCTCATAGCCCAAGACATATAAATATAATCCGTAATTATATACCCTACCGCATTCTCTACCATCTGATTCACCCCACCTATGTCTAAGCTTAAAACCCTCAACACCTGCAAACCCCCCCCTCCCACTAACCTTATTACCTTACCCAACCAAACCCTTATTAGTTCAATACATTCGCAAAAATACACTATATGGAAAACAGTCTCCCATCCACCACAAGCCTTGCATATCCCATCCTCCCGTATTCTCTTATGGAATAAAACCATTCCAGACGGTAAGATCCCATGTAAAAATCTATACATTACTTCTCGTACTTTAGGTTTTAAACGTAATTTGTTCAAACGCCCCCAGATATTACACCAATCATACATCGGATAAACACCTTCTACCACTGCTACCACTGCCTTACCTTCCACCCCATCAAGGTTTCCCAATTTAATATGTGAAGGATCGCTCATGTTTATGATGACCCGTAACATTGCCTCACCTATTATGAACTCCCTACCCACCCACCACCGTTGCATATCCTGACGTATCTTATGAAGTCCGCCTTCCCTCGCCCCTCCCTCCCGCTTATAACTACGTTTCAAATACACACTCATAATCCTCTTTTCAACAGCTATAAGACCCAGCCCTCCACGGCCAACCGGGAGTGTGACAACCGCTCTACCTAACCATTCGCTTCCAGTACCCCAAATGAATCTAAAAACGCGCTTTTGTAACCTTTGTATCTCACTACGAAGTATCGGATATATTGCTGCTACATGCCAAAGTTTACTATATAATAGGACATTCGTTGTAATTACTCTTGCAAAGTTAAGTGTGCAGCTCGTAAACCACTGAGGCGCTTCAGTACACCATCTACAATACGCACTGAATTTATTTGTTGTGCTAACTTGATATCACTTACATAAACGATCCCACATATCAGTAATTGGTCCACCTTTTTCCACCTTTCAACTACTTCACATTCCTCACTTAACCTATCTCCAAGATCCATATACTTCGTTTTCTCCTTATTAATTGACATGCCAGAAGCCTTTTCAAAAACATTTACTAACTTTTCCACCCGAGGCAAATCCCTGTTACCACTTACTAAAATCGTTGTGTCATCAACATATCCAACAATGCCAGCCCCCCCACCCCTTTCGTCACCAACCCCATTTGCTGCCAATAAGGCCCTAATTCCTCTATAAAAGGGATCCTGTAAACACGCAAAAAATATTTGTGAAAGGGGACAACCTTGACGTAGACCCCTGCTCATCTGAATTTGTTCTCCTAACCTTCCATTTACCTGCACCCGCAAGGATGCATCTTGATACATTAATTTGGCCCATGATATAATTTCCTCTCCAAACCCCTGCCATCTCATAATCTTCCATAACGCTTCCCTTTCTACACTATCATATGCCGCCTCCCAATCTATAGCCAACACCCCCCCCACTCCCAATTTTACTCTTTCTTCAATAAAACTTCTAATCAAACCATGCCCGTCACACATAGACCTTCCCGGCACCCCATATTGTCCCTTATCGATCACTTTACCCAGGACCTTTTTTATTCTGTTAGCTAAAATTCTTGCAAAAATCTTATAATCACCACACAATAACGAAATAGCACGATAGTCTTTAACTGTTAATGGCTCACCTTTAGGCACTAAAACGACCACAGCCATCCGCTGCTGTGCCCCTAAAACCCGATCCCGCTTAATGATATTGAATAATCTTACCAAAAATTCTTTTAAAACGCTCCAATTTTGGAGATAAAAGTCACTGGGCAACCCATCAATTCCTGGTGCCTTTCCTAATTGCGCCCCGGATAAAGCTACCCATGTCTCGCACTCCGTTATCGGCCCTTCCAAAACGAATCGATCATGCTCTGTCAACTCACACTGCACAAACCTTCCAATTGACTGTAATGCTATTTCACTTATTCCCACACTTTGCGTTTTCAACTTAACCCAAGCATCAATATACCCACTCATACCCTCAGTCGTCGTCAACACCTGGTCCACTTTATACCCTTGCATACCTACCTGAACATTCAACCCCATTAACTCCATTGCCTTGCGACGTGTGTGTTGACTCCGCAAAACACACGCCGACGGCCGATCTCCCCACAAAACCTCCTCAATCCCGCCCTTAAGCCTTTCCCCATCAAACCTCTCATTTTGTAAATTCCGGATATTTTCCTTCAAACTTTCAATTTCAATAACAGGATAATTAGCATTAATTTGTGCATAACAGTCGCGCAACTGCCCCTCTAAATATTTTTGAAAACCGTATTGTAACTGATTATATCTCTTCCCTCGATTAATATAATATTCCTTAATACGTTTTTTAGCTATTGTTTCCCACCAATTAACCATGGCACCATCCCCTGGTGCTTCTACCACTAAACGATCCCACATATGTCCAAAAGACAAAAGACTATCCTCTTCCTTTAATAACTTTACATTCAATTTCCAAAATGATGGACCCCTCCGAGGCACACCCTCAATATCCACATCTATTACCACTCCTCTATGATCCGAAAAAACCACATCTATCACATCCACCCTCCGCACAGTAACCGCACTAGGCACGTACATTCGGTCCAACCTTGCCGCATAACCTCATTTAATGAAGGTATGCTCTACCATCCCTCCCCCCCCACACACATCCTTTAACCCCACCCCGGTCAATATATCCCCCAATATACCCAAACAACACCCCGCACCTCTGGGCTCCACATCTTTACGACGTATCACGCAATTCCAATCTCCGCCTATTATTGCAACATTCGGTAAACCACGTAAAAAATAGACCAGCACGTCCCGAACAAATTTAGTTTTAATACTCACGTCACCCTCAGCCGGACCATATACACATACTAAACTAATGGGAACCCTACCCCAAGTTCCATCCACCCTAATTACCCTCCCCTCCCCCCCTTCACTACGCCTTACTATAAACGGGCTAGTTTCCTTTACCAAAATGGCAGCCCCACCTTTCAAACGTGTCGCGTGTTCCATGTACACATTATAACCACTCATATCCAACTCATAACCAGGCCTAAAATTATGTTCCTGTAAGAATACCACATCCACACCAAGTCGCACCAAATACTCATTAAACCACTTAAGCTTCCTCTCAGCTCTCAACCCGTTAATATTTATAGTAAAACACTTGAATTCAACAAATGGGTTTTCCTTTTGTCCCCGGCATTGACTTTACCCCAGTTCGTTTTGCAACACCTCTGTCCCTCCCCCCTTTGTTGGGAATCACCTTTGCAATCCCTTGATCCTTGTGTTCACCATTCCCTCTCTTCTGTACCTCCACCCAAGACTTTTTCCCAGGGCGTTGGGCAGGAGTTAGCACATCATCAGAATCCGATGATGCTGCAGTCCTCTTTCGTGTCCCGCCCTCCACCTGCATTTTGACATCTGAAGCACCGTCCTGATGCACCTCCACCTCTACTGCATGCACCTTCAATCCTGTAGACTCTCTCGTCGACAAACCGTCATCTTCTGCCATACCATCATTCACAGCCTTCCCCAGAACTGAGCCTGGGTCTTCCACCTGATCTAGGACCGATTCCTCTAACAAGTCATCCAACGCCTTTACCAAAGACGCCGCCACTTCTTCACCCATATTAGGTAGTCTCTCCTCAAAAACCTTATGTATGTCCAATGACTGAGATTCTCCTTGTAGCGTTACAACTGGCGATTCAAGCTCCTTTTCTTTGTCTACCTCCTCACTCCATGACAACCGTTGTTGGGGCGGTGTAGCAAGAGACTGTTCTCGCTCATCGCCAACCTCGTCCACTGGCTGCTGTTGCTGCTGTTGCTGTTGCTGCTGTTGCTGTTGCTGCTGTTGCCGTTGCTGTTGTGCCGGGTACCCACTTCGTTTCTCACACTGCGCCGCGATGTGGTCATATGACCCACATAGCCGACACGTACGTTGTTGCCCCGCATACGTTACATAGACTTGAGTCCTTAATTCTTTCAACACAATATATGAAGGAATAGGGTGCCGAAGAGTCATTTTAACTGTATACGCGCCTTCCAGCGCACCTGCATACGGTCCAGTTGCCCATCTCCCTGCTGTGGCTACGTGAACCGTCCCATAAGTACGCAGTTCACTGGTAATATCAAAATCAGTCGCCTCAAAAGGCACATTCCTGATTTTCACCCAGGTGTAATGTCGAGATACATCATGAAGTCTCACCGACACAGCTGTATTAACCTGTATGATGGTCTCCTGATACTTGTCGACCACTGCCTCGTAGACTTGTGCAGACGTCATCTTAACGAAGATTCTTGTCATTCCATTTAATGCGACACCACATATCTCCTCATTTGCTATACCATAGGTATCGCGAATGATCGCTGGTAATAATAAATCCATGTTGGATCCTGTGACAGCACCACGGATCATCTCAATGCAGACAGTGTTGATTCTTCTTCTGCTATTCAGCGCCATGTTGGAGAAAATAAAGTTTCCACCAACCAACGCTAGGGGCAGCTCAATCAGGTAAACTGCGCAAAACAAACTCAAACAGGAGCGTCTGCGCAGCTCGTCCACACGGCTCGGAGGCGATGAGGACAATGACCTATTAAGTATTGGTTGATGTATCTTAGCGTCAGAACAGTGCCTATTATGTTTCGGTTGATGTATCTTAGTGTCCGGACAGTACCTATTATGTTTCGGTTGATGTATCATAGCATCAGGACAATACCTATTAAGTTTCTTTTGATGTATCTTAGCGTCAGGACAGTACCTATTATGTTTTGGTTGGTGTAACTTAGCGTCATAACAGTACCTATTAAGTTTTCGTTGATGTATCTTAGCGTCAGGATAGTGCCTGTTATGTTTCGGTTGATATATCCTAGCGCCTGGACAGTACCTTTTGTATTTTGGTTGATACATCTTAGCGTCAGGACAGTGCCTATTATGTTTCGTTAATGTATCTTAGCGTCATTATAGTGCCTATTTTGTTTCGGTTGATGTATCTTAGAGTCAGGACAGTACCTGTTATGTTTCGTTTGATGTATCATAGCGTCAGGACAGTACCTATTATGTTTCGGTTGATGTGTCTTAGCATCAGGAGAGTCCCTATTATGTTTGGGTTGATGTATCTTAGAGTCAGGACAGTATCTATTAAGTTTCGGTTACGTGTTGATAAATTTATTAAGTGAAACGGTAAATAAGGAAACCTTGTAACTGTTGGAACCTTTGCTATAACTGGAGAATGACTCATCCGATCGGCTTCAAATTTTCGCCACTTGTGTTGTTTGTCGAACACAAGGTTCATGCTGCTGTCAGCTGCTGTCAGCTGCTGTCAGCTGCCGTTACGCCTCAATTTACGAACTTCAACATCTAACGAATGATTCTTCTAATTCACTTCTAAATATTATTGAGAATTTATTCTACACTGAGGATAATAATAATCAATATAGTTGGAAAAACATAAAATACTGATGAACACCGGTTTTAATAGGCTTCAGATTTTTACCATTAATGAGCTCTATTAAAGCACAGCCCGAGTGAGCTTTATTAAAGCTCAGCATAAGCGAGCTTTGTTAAAGCACAGCCTGTTTGAGATTTATTAAAGCACGGCCTGAGTGAGCTTTATTAAAGCACAGCCTGGGTGAGCTTTATTGGAACACAGCCTGAGTCAGCTTTAATAAATCACAGCCTTAAAGCACAGCCTGAGTGAGCTTTATTAAAGCCCAGGTTGGGTGAGCTTTATCAAAGCAAAGGCTGGGTGAGCTTGATTAAAGCCCAGCCTGGGTGAGCTTTATCAAAGCACAGCTTGGGTGAGCTTTATTAAAGCACAAGCTGTGTGAGCTTTATTAAAGCACAGCAAAGGTGAGAATTATTAAAGCAAAGCCTGGATGAGCTTTATTACAGCACAGCCTGGGTGAAAATATTAAAATATTGCTTGGGTGAGCTTTATTAAAGCACAGCCTGAGTGAGCTTTATTAAAACACATCCTGGGTGAGCTTTATGAAAACATTGCTTGGGTGAGCTTTATTGAAGCACAGCCTGAATGAGCTTTATTAAAGCACAGCCTGGGTGAGCTTTATTAAAGCACAGCCTGGGAGAGCTTTATTAAAACACAGCCTGGGTGAGCTTTATTAAAACATTGCTTGAGTGAGCTTTATTAAACACAGCCTGAGTGAGCTTTATTAAACACAGCCTGAGTGAGCTTTATTGAAGCACAGCCTGAGTGAGCTTTATTAAAGCCTGGTCACAGACCGGGCCGCGGGGGCGTTGACCCCCGAAACTCTCTCCAGGTATCTCCAGGTAAACAGCCTGGGTGAGCTTTATTAAAGCAGACTTTTTGAGCTTTATTAAAGCACAGACTTTGTGAGCTTTATTAAAGCACAATCTGGGTGAGCTTTATTAAAGCACAGTCTAGGAAAGCTTTATTAAAGCACAGCCTGGGTGAGCTTTATTAAAGCACAGACTTTGTGAACTTTATTAAAGCACAGCCTGGATGAGCTTTGTTAAAGAACAGCCTGAGTGAGCTTTATTAAAGCACAGCCTGAGTGAGCTTAATTAAAACAGCCTGGGTGTTTCTACCCTCGCCGGGAATGGACCCCAGACCCTCGCCGTGTGAAGCGACACAGCCACCAGGCCGCGGGGCACCGTTGGTTCCATGTGATTCACTTAAACTTTTCCAAGCTGAAAACTTAATAATGAAAATTTTGAGATTCTTCAAGCTTAATGTTCTTGTGCATTTCAGAGTTCTGGTCTCTGAAAATTCTGAATTAGATTTAGTTTGTGTAATAACATAATTTTCCAGTTTTATTTAAGGAATTTTGAACTTTAGTTTTTTTCATTGTGAATTGTGAAAGTGTCTCTTCTGAGTTCCGTTAAATCATTAACACTAATTATTTTGTCTTGCTGCTGGTTGAGTGCTCTTCATCCAAGGAACTGGACTTATCTTTCCCTTTCTAAGATCTAATTTGAATGCCAACCATTCCATAAGCACTATATAACCCCTACGGGTTTAACTCTTTCCCCTGATTAAAGTATAGCATTTGTAAATGGCGTCAATCTTCAATGGCTGATGCATCATATGATATGCATGGCTGTGCAGGCCCGTGGCCTGGTGGCTAAAACTCTCGCTTCATTCGGTGAGGGTGTGGGTTCGATTAGCAGCGAGGGTAGAAGCACTGGGCGTATTTCTTTACACCGGTTGTCTATGTTCACCCATCAGTAAAATAGGTACCTGGTTGTTAGTCGACTGGTGTGGGTCGCATCCTGGGACAAAACTGACCTAATTTGCCCGAAATGCTCAGCATAACAAGCGGCTTTCTGTGTAGTAGTATGTTATTGTGGAAACAAAGATAGTATTATTATTATTATTATTATTATTATTATTATTATTATTATTATTATTATTATTTCAAAAAGTAAAACATAACTGTTTTTAAAATAATTTATATACACATTTTATCTAAAAATTTAGATGTGTCGGAAAATGCTTCAGATTGCACTGAACTGTTGGAATATGCAATAAAATAATGTTTTAGCACATTTTTTCTATATTTTTAACTGCATTATTCCTCACTCTGCACTGTTCCAATCGCGTGCACTGAGACACAGAGGATTAGGGTTATGGAATACGGGAATATTTTATCTAATTATTGATGTGACTGACACGTAGGGTTAGGTCAGGTAAGATTTATTAGGAAACCACAAGTGTTTCCTGATGACCCACAGCTGGAGCTTTTGGTCATCTGACGAGGCTTTCAGCTGGTTTACCTCTTCCTGCCTATATATAGCCGTCCTGCTCCACCTCTGTTAGTGTGACTTTGTCAATGGTCCAAGTCGGACCGAAACGTCGTCGTAAGCTTCTCTCTTTTATGTGCGGGTTATTTGTGTATTGTTCCAGTCACGGTATTGTTCCTTTTTGTTATTTACCGGTTCACCCCTTTAAAAATTACGGTTATGATTACAATCACTTAATCTTTGCGTCGGGTGTCTGTACTGAATCAATTGAATCGCGGGTCGTCCCCCGGCGTGACTCAGTACAGACTCAGTTATTTACAAAGGTTGAGGACGCTGGCGACTCAGTGTTGTGTTAGCAACGAGTGAGGGAGGTTGTAAGCCAAGGCGCGCATCACGCTACACTCTTACATGGGACCACTACACTCGCCTCTCTAGTGTATCACACTCGTCTAGCTGAGCTGCTTACTAGTTGCCTGTCAGGTATACTTCACTCACTAGTTACCTAGAAGGTTTACGACACTCACCTGAGCTACTTACTAGTCACCTAGCAGGTTTACTTCACTCACCTAGCTAAGCTACTTATTAGGCATCTATCATGCATGCTTCACTCACCTAGTTATGTTACTTACTAGTCACTTATAAGTATACTTCACTCACCTTACAGACATACTAGTTCTTTACCGGGGATATTACTTACTCAGCAGACACTAGTCACCTTACAGGGCTACTTCGGTTGCCTAGCTAGGGTACTTGCTAGTCTCCTAGGTCACTAGCCGGGTTATTGCATCCACCAACAGGGATACTAGTCCCCTAGTAGGGATACTGAAGTTACTTAATATGGACACGACAGTCACCTAGACAACATGCTAGTCTCCTAGCAGGGATACTTCGCCTAGCAGCGGAGCTCCAGTCGCTTAGCATGGATACTACACTCCTCTAGGGAAGGCTACTAGACACCTAGCCACGATATTTCCTACAATCTCCAAGCAGGACAACTTTCTACAGTCACCTAGAAAGAAGTCTAGGTTCACCTAGCCTTACTAATTGCTACCAGCGAGCCTCGTCATTTAGGTGAGCCACTAAACATAGCCGAAACATTTTTCCCTTTCCATTTGATAAAATACTACTCTACTGGACGTATTTCGGTCACTGTGATGTGCGAGAAAGATATCCCGGTATACAAGCCTAGCTCCGTCTACCTCCCCTCAAGGAAGGTTCCTTGATGTTGGTGAGGGGCTCTTGATTTAGGGAATTGGATCTGTGCTCCAGTTCCCCGAATTAAGCCTGAATGCCTTCCACATCCCCCCCCAGGCGCTGTATAATCCTCCGGGTTTAGCGCTTCCCCCTTGATTATAATAATAATAATAATAATCCGTCTACCTCAATGCAACGCCAAGGTAACAATTAGAATTGCGCAGGGCAGTCGTAAAAATTTAAGGCAAATATTAAGTGTGTGTGTGTGTGTGTGTGTGTGTGTGTGTGTGTGTGTGTGTGTGTGTGTGTGTGTGTGTGTGTGTGTGTGTGTGTGTGTGTGTATCCGTATGCATACATTATATATATATGCTTTTGCATATGTATGTAGTCACTTGTATGCTTGTGTGTATGTATGTGCATATGCCTGTATGTATGAATGTGTATGAGGTGGTGTTGGTGACATAGTCAACAGGTTGGATAATATCACGTCAGGTAATGGTAACAAGCCCATTATCTGCCAGTGCTGGTGGAAATGTTATTGGGAAAGGTAGGAGAGAAGAGCTGCTATATAAGTACAGGTCAGCTATAGATTTAATTAGGTCTAAGGGGTCCCAATCATATGTAGCATCTTGCCTAGAAGGGGAGTGGGCAATGAGTGGTTGTCTAGGATAAATGGTGTAAATGGCTGGCTAGACAGATACTGCAAGGAACTTGGAAATAAATGGTATAAAATACCGACACAATGGAAATATAAACACATATGCAGTATAATGTGATCCTTTATTGACAACGTTTCGCCCACACAGTGGGCTTTTTCAAGTCACAAACAGCTCTACCTGGGGTGGAAGGTACGCGAGTATTTATAGTCAGGTTCAGAATGCTAAGGTCAGGTGGAGAATGCTGCATCTGATGATGTACCGAGTGGGGTTATAGAGTCTAAAATCTTGGGTAGCTTGGAGGGGAGATTGGATAAGTTTGTGAGCAGACCTTCTGCAGTGTTCTTCCATTCCTGTGCTCATATGTGGGATAGCGATAAAGAGGTTTCTTCGCAAGTGGTTCCGCTATGTTATAGAAGCCACTATTCTGGTTGAAGTTGTCGGATATAGAAATAAGTGATAATTCCAGGATTCATCGGTATTGAGTGTTGTCTTCTGTGGCGATAGGTCTTGAGTTTCTGTAGTTTATCAAGTGGTTGTGTGAATTACGGTGTTGTACACAGGCATTCCTTGTATCGTCAGACCTGCTTGCGTATTGGTGTTCTGAAATACGTATTTGGAGGTCCCTTGATGTTTCGCCCACATATAATTTGTTGCAGTCATTACAAGGGATTATGTATACCCCTGCAGAGGGTGGAAGCTTGTCCTGTCTATCACTGGTAATGTCCTTGATGGTCGTAGTTGTGGAGGTAGATACTTGGAATGAGGTATTGGAAAAGATGTTGGAAACGTGTTTGGCAATGGAGTTGGTGGGGAGGACTATGTAAATCTTCTCGGCATGTCTTCTCTGGGTGTGTTGAAGATGTTTAATGCCCGTTGTCTGCAGTCTCTGATTAAGTGACGAGGATAGTGGAGTTTAGAAAATACTTGTTCAATTATAGTGCATTCTTCCTCAAGAAACTCATTGCTGCAGATTCTTAGTGCACGCAGGAAAAAGCCTATAATTACACCACGTTTAGTTTTGATGTCGTGGTGAGAGTAGAAGTGGAGAAGATCGTTTTGGTTGGTGGGTTTTCGATAGACTTTAAAACGAAATTCGTGGTCAGCTTTGCAGAGAAGAACATCAAGGAAAGGAAGAGTGTTGTCTACTTCTTCAAGTGTGAACTGGATTGAAGGCTCGACCTGATTGAGCTTGTCTTGGAGAGCTTGAACGTTGAAGCGTCTAGGAGTTATGAGGAGAATGTCGTCAACATAACGGAGCCAGGTGACAGACAAAGGAATAATGGTGGAGAAACGTTCGGCTTCTAGATGTTCCATGTATAGATTCGCCAGGACCGCACTGAGTGGCGAACCCATGGGTAGTCCGAAAGTCTGCTGAAAGAGGTAATTCTCGAAAGAGAAACACGTAAAGCCAACACATAATTCAACAAGGTCGATGAAATCTCTGGCTGGAATAGGAAGATCAAGTGAATCGTCAATTTTCCTGCGCAAGAGATCGATGGCTTGTGTAGTAGGTACTTTGTAGGGAAGTCACGTCAAGGCTGGAAAGTTTCTTGTTCCTGATGTTGATGTTGCGAATGCGATTGAGAAGATCACCCGAGTGTTTGAGATGTGATGGACTGATAGTGCCCAAGAGTTTAGAGAGGTGTTTTGCGAGAATTCCTGAGAGCTGGTGGGGAGCACTGCCTATTCCCGAGGATATGGGCCTCAGTGGGATACCAGGCTTGTGAGTTTTTGGCAGGCCGTACATTCTGGCAGGTCGGTTGCTGGGCATGGTGTACAGAAGTTTCTTCCCTTGTTCTGAGCCCCTCAGAATGCGGCGAGTACTTTGAAGAAAAGTTTTAGTAAGGTTGTCCCCTTGGTTAGTTGTGAGAGGTTTGTAGGTATCTGGGTCATTAAGTAGATTGAGCATTTTGTTCCTGTAATCGTCAGTGTTCATGATAACACCACCTCTTTTATCAGCGGTGGTGACCCTGATGGTCGTGTCTTCTGCTAAACCTTTGAGTGCATTGATGTAACGTCGAGGTATGACTGGGGAGCTGCGTGTTGAAATGGCTGCTGAGATGATGCCTTGAAGATAACCTTTTTGGAAGTCGGAGTCATTGTGTCTTTAGTTTTTGGCGATGAAATTGAGGTCTTGTTTTGGTTTCGTAATTCCTGTTGCGAATTTGAGACCTATGCTGAGGGCTTCAGTTTCTGTGGTTGACAGTGAACGAGGTGAAAGATTTTGAATAATTTCAGGCCTTCCTAAACTTTTCCAATTACTATTATCGCAGAGTGTTTGTAGTTTCCTAGTAAATCTGATCTTCTGTTGAACATTCGCTGTGGTAACTCTGCTGCGAATGATTTCGGCGGTGCGTCTGTTCATGTTGCCCCGGAGTGTTGTGCCTAGTGTTCTGGCTTGGAGAAAAGCTTCCTTTGTAGCATTGTTTAAGTCATCTGCACACTCTTCAAGGCAGGTCCGAGCTGTAGCGGAGGTGGTTTGATGTTGGCAATTTGAGCTACCCAAGATTTTAGACTTTATAACCCCACTCGGTACATCATCAGATGCAGCATTCTCCACCTGACCTCAGCATTTTGAACCTGACTATAAATAATTGCGTACCTTCCACCCCAGGTAGATCTGTTTGTGACTTGAAAAAGCCCACTGTGTGGGCGAAACGTTGTCAATAAAGGATCACATTATACTGCATATGTGTTTATATTTCCATTGTGTCGGTATTTTATACCATTTATTTCTGTGAAAAATTACATTTATCTGAATGTATCATTATGTACATAACAGTAAATGAACAAAGATAATTATTATTTATCAGTTAGACAAGTAGGAATTTGGGACACCTAGGTCGCAAAAAATGTCCCCCTTCGATACCTACCACTGTCATATCCACAAGTTGCTCTGGACCCATTAATTACAAATGAAATATGTATCACCAGGAATGCTGGTAAATATATAAATTTGTGGACTGTATATTAAATTAATAAAGGATTATATATATACACATTTACATAACAGAAGGAGAAGAACTTAAAATCACTCACCAATTTGACTGGAGATCAAGGTGTATCATACTCAGAAAACCTCACTGTCTATCTATGAAAGTAACACTGGCCAGAGTTATAACATAAGACTTATCTGAGGTTCCTGGAGCTGTCTTGTCCAGTCGACTGATATCTCAATTTATGCAGGAATGCATATCCAACAATTTCGCCTCCTATTTGAGAGGTGTCAACCCAATTTTACCTCTAGAGCACGAAAATTCTTCACATTATTAACTAACGTCTGTTACTCAATTCAAAACAACAATGGCGAGTCTCGTCTGCGCAGGCACAGGCTTCCCATTTTCGATAACATAATTTTTATTAAATACAGTATGGCCATCTGTATACATAAAACTACTGTATTTCTGGAAAATATATACAGTATTTTCCACACTGCGGCCGGGCGGAGTTCGTTGCTAAACGACTCAAATTACTCCTTCCTTTAGGAGATGATTCCAGCCAGTTCAGGCTTGAGTGGCTGTTCTCCTAGTAGGTCTTACTATGATTTCATCTTCCGGCATCACTTGGTGAGCGTTATCTTCCATATCACTCGTGTCACTTTCCCTCAGATTTTCACTTACGTTTGTTTGAACAACAGTTAATTCCAAGGGAACCAATTTATTGTGCGTAAACTTTCCTGGCCACGACACAACACTTTGACATTCCTGGCAACACCTTGTGCATCTGGGTACAATGTCAATACTTTGCCCAGAGGCCACAATGTTCGATGTTCAGTATCAATCAACACAATGTTACCTGGTTGAATGTTCTGTCAATTTACTGCCTCTGTCGCACCATAAAAGTGTTCACATAGTGTAAGAAGATATTCCTTATGCCACACATTAGACCAATGATCAATTACTTTATTTAACATTTTAAATTTATCACACAACACTGCCGCATCATTGTAATCTTCATCACTTTCTTCCAGATTATCTCTATAGACAGGGGCAACTTCCAATTTCCTTCCACATATTAGGTGAGAAGGTGTTAATATATCTGTATTAGGTGTATCACTCATGTACGAGAGAGGCCTATTATTTACCTGATTTTCCGCATCCACTAACACTGCACAGAATTCTTCCAAATTAATTTTCTTCCGGTGTAGTACTTTATGGAGACACCGCTTCACTGTGCCTATAAGTCTTTCGTACATCCCCCCCTGCCAAGGGGCTCTAGGAACAATAAATTTCCAGGTACACCCTCGCTGGGTTAACAGAGATTGATCATTACTATTATTTAACTCTATCAAATGTTGAGCACCTGCTACAAAATTTGTGGCATTATCCGAAATCATCAATCTCAGACAGGATCTCCTTGCTGCAAATTTTCGAAACAGCTGTATAAACTGTTCTGCAGACAAGTCCTGTGCCACTTCTAAATGAACTGCCCTAGTAGCAGTACAGGTGAACAAACAAACATACACTTTCAGTGGAACACCATCTGAAGTACCTGTTAAAATTATTGGACCACTGTAGTCTACACCTGTTACATCAAATGGTTTCACTAACTGTACATGCTCCTTTGGCAGTGGAGGACCTGGGTACATATAGGATCTGGCATCCACACGGCGACATATTACACAAGATTTAATCACCCTTTTTACACTTTGCCGTCCTTGTGGAATCCAGAAAGTTTCACTAATACAATTTAAGGTATCTTGTACCCCACAATGCATTACATTTTTATGGGCATTTAGAACAATTAAATTTGTTAGATGATGAGTTTTGGGCAGTAAGATAGGGTGTTTAGCATAATCATCCAATTCAGCATTTTGTAACCTACCTCTGCACCTAATTACATTCTTCTCTAAATATAGCCCCAATTTCTCTATTATGGAACCTTTCACAATTTTCCTTTCCATCATCACTTTAATCTCATTTTCATAGATTTCTTCTTGTACCCTCTTTATCCAATATTCAAGAGGATGTGAAAACTTATATGAGATATTCATCTTGTTTAGAAGTTTAAACACCAACTAAGTTACATTGATTAGTTTGGGTAAAGAAGAATACCTATTTATATCAATGGCTAAAGGACAATCTATTGGAGTAGTGGTCACAGTAATTTCAACAGGAGCAATATATGCCTTTCGTACAGGCCAATTAGCTTTATTTACCAACCAGCTCGGTCCTTTAAACCATGAAACAGCATTTACAAATTTAGCATAAGATAAACCTCAAGACAAGAAATCAGCTGGATTCTCCTCACCAAGTATATGATTAAATGTTAACATATGCTGACCCAAACTATTATACTTCTCTTGCATCTGATTAATTTCAGCGACTCTGTTTTGTACGTACACAATTTTACTGTTTCCATTACGAATCCATTGTAAGGATACCTCATTATCAGACCAAATTACAGTGTCGCTAATATTTATCTCCTGCAATTTATTTCTTATATAATTAGCTAATTTGACACCTTCATAAATGGCTGTTAATTCCAAATGACGCAAGGTATGTGATTTAATTGGATACACTTTAGCCTTAGACATAACAAGAGAAATAACACTATTACATTGAAGGTAAGCAACTGCTCCATATGCCAATTTTGAAGCATCACAAAAAATGTGGAGTACATTTTTCCCATTTGGATTGGCCACCTGGCGTGGGAACTCCAACATTGGAATTTTCTCAAAATCACCAATTAATTCATCCCACCTGTTAATGAATTCCTCGGGTAGAATTTCATCCCAAGCACATTTAAGTTTCCATGATTCCTGTATTAATAATTTCCCTCTTATAGTAAGGGGTGACACTAAACCTAGTGGATCAAAACATTTGGAAACTTCAGCAAGCAAAACTCTCTTAGTTAATTTATTGGGCATACTGTAATTATTAGGTTTTAACATTAACAAATATCTCTCAGTATCCCAAGTTAATCCCAATACATTACTACATTTTGGCACTTCATCTCCAGGGTAATCTTTACTTATTTTGTCCTTTAATTTGGACGAATTACTATTCCATTCCCTCAGAGGCATATTTGCACTTTGCATTATTTTATTAGCCTCTTCATAAGTCATTAACAGTTCCTCTTCAGTTGACGTCACACCCAGGAAATTGTCCACATAAAATTGTTTGCTCATTACTTTACTCAATGGACTTTCCATACGTTTAAGGTGTGTATTTATCGTCGCTTGAAGTATTCCGGAACGGACTGGATGTAGCACCAAATAATACACTCCTAAAGCGAAAGGTTTTCAGAGGGCTAAGTGGGTCACTAGGATTCTCAGGCCATAAGAAGCGGGTACAATACTGATCAGCCTCTTGTAAACCCACTCATAGAAAAGCTTTACTTATGTCAGCCGTAAAGGCATAATGCTTCACTCTGAAATGTAATAAGATATCTCCTAACTTTTCCGTCAACGACGGACCTGTCATCAAACAGTCATTTAAACTAGGTACATTTTTGTTACTCCTGGCACTACAATTAAACACAATCCTCAAAGGAGTGGTCTTAGAATCCTTCTTCACTCTGTGATGTGGCAAATAGTGACCATAAATTTTGGCTTGCTCAGGAGGTACCTCTTCTTTAAATTTATTAATTAATTATTTATTTTTTTTTATTATCACACTGGCCGATTCCCACCAAGGCAGGGTGGCCCGAAAAAGAAAAACTTTCACCATCATTCACTCCATCACTGTCTTGCCAGAAGGGTGCTTTACACTACAGTTTTTAAACTGCAACATTAACACCCCTCCTTCAGAGTGCAGGCACTGTACTTCCCATCTCCAGGACTCAAGTCCGGCCTGCCGGTTTCCCTGAACCCCTTCATAAATGTTACTTTGCTTACACTCCAACAGCACGTCAAGTATTAAAAACCATTTGTCTCCATTCACTCCTATCAAACACGCTCACGCATGCCTGCTGGAAGTCCAAGCCCCTCGCACACAAAACCTCCTTTACCCCCTCCCTCCAACCTTTCCTAGGCTGACCCCTACCCCGCCTTCCTTCCACTACAGACTGATACACTCTTGAAGTCATTCTGTTTCGCTCCATTCTCTCTACATGTCCGAACCACCTCAACAACCCTTCCTCAGCCCTCTGGACAACAGTTTTGGTAATCCCGCACCTCCTCCTAACTTCCAAACTACGAATTCTCTGCATTATATTCACACCACACATTGCCCTCAGACATGACATCTCCACTGCCTCCAGCCTTCTCCTCACTGCAACATTCATCACCCACGCTTCACACCCATATAAGAGCGTTGGTAAAACTATACTCTCATACATTCCCCTCTTTGCCTCCAAGGACAAAGTTCTTTGTCTCCACAGACTCCTAAGTGCACCACTCACTCTTTTTCCCTCATCAATTCTATGATTCACCTCATCTTTCATAGACCCGTCCACTGACACGTCCACTCCCAAATATCTGAATACGTTCACCTCCTCCATACTCTCTCCCTCCAATCTGATATCCAATCTTTCATCACCTAATCTTTTTGTTATCCTCATAACCTTACTCTTTCCTGTATTCACCTTTAATTTTCTTCTTTTGCACACCCTACCAAATTCATCCACCAATCTCTGCAACTTCTCTTCAGAATCTCCCAAGAGCACAGTGTCATCAGCAAAGAGCAGCTGTGACAACTCCCACTTTGTTTGTGATTCTTTATCTTTTAACTCCACGCCTCTTGCCAAGACCCTCGCATTTACTTCTCTTACAACCCCATCTATAAATATATTAAACAACCACGGTGACATCACACATCCTTGTCTAAGGCCTACTTTTACTGGGAAAAAATTTCCCTCTTTCCTACATACTCTAACTTGAGCCTCACTATCCTCGTAAAAACTCTTCACTGCTTTCAGTAACCTACCTCCTACACCATACACTTGCAACATCTGCCACATTGCCCCCCTATCCACCCTGTCATACGCCTTTTCCAAATCCATAAATGCCACAAAGACCTCTTTAGCCTTATGTAAATACTGTTCACTTATATGTTTCACTGTAAACACCTGGTCCACACACCCCCTACCTTTCCTAAAGCCTCCTTGTTCATCTGCTATCCTATTCTCCGTCTTACTCTTAATTCTTTCAATTATAACTCTACCATACACTTTACCAGGTATACTCAACAGACTTATCCCCCTATAATTTTTGCACTCTCTTTTATCCCCTTTGCCTTTATACAAAGGAACTATGCATGCTCTCTGCCAATCCCTAGGTACCTTACCCACTTCTATACATTTATTAAATAATTGCACCCACCACTCCAAAACTATATCCCCACCTGCTTTTAACATTTCTATCTTTATCCCATCAATCCCGGCTGCCTTACCCCCTTTCATTTTACCTACTGCCTCACGAACTTCCCCCACACTCACAACTGGCTCTTCCTCACTCCTACAAGATGTTATTCCTCCTTGCCCTATACACGAAATCACAGCTTCCCTATCTTCATCAATATTTAACAATTCCTCAAAATATTCCCTCCATCTTCCCAATACCTCTAACTCTCCATTTAATAACTCTCCTCTCCTATTTTTAACTGACAAATCCATTTGTTCTCTAGGCTTTCTTAACTTGTTAATCTCACTCCAAAACTTTTTCTTATTTTCAACAAAATTTGTTGATAACATCTCACCCACTCTCTCATTTGCTCTCTTTTTACATTGCTTCACCACTCTCTTAACCTCTCTCTTTTTCTCCATATACTCTTCCCTCCTTGCATCACTTCTACTTTGTAAAAACTTCTCATATGCTAACTTTTTCTCCCTTACTACTCTCTTTACATCATCATTCCACCAATCGCTCCTCTTCCCTCCTGCACCCACTTTCCTGTAACCACAAACTTCTGCTGAACACTCTAACACTACATTTTTAAACCTACCCCATACCTCTTCGACCCCATTGCCTATGCTCTCATTAGCCCATCTATCCTCCAATAGCTGTTTATATCTTACCCTAACTGCCTCCTCTTTTAGTTTATAGACCTTCACCTCTCTCTTCCCTGATGCTTCTATTCTCCTTGTATCCCATCTACCTTTTACTCTCAGTGTAGCTACAACTAGAAAGTGATCTGATATATCTGTGGCCCCTCTATAAACATGTACATCCTGAAGTCTACTCAAGAGTCTTTTATCTACCAATACATAATCCAACAAACTACTGTCATTTCGCCCTACATCATATCTTGTATACTTATTTATCCTCTTTTTCTTAAAATATGTATTACCTATAACTAAACCCCTTTCTATACAAAGTTCAATCAAAGGGCTCCCATTATCATTTACACCTGGCACCCCAAACTTACCTACCACACCCTCTCTAAAAGTTTCTCCTACTTTAGCATTCAGGTCCCCTACCACAATTACTCTCACTTGGTTCAAAGGCTCCTATACATTCACTTAACATCTCCCAAAATCTCTCTCTCTCCTCTGCATTCCTCTCTTCTCCAGGTGCATACACGCTTATTATTGTTCAGCAATTATGTCATTATAGGCAGTTAACAATTCTGGTGTCTTACTCAGTTCACGGAGCTGAGCCTTTAGCTGTCCATATGCCATTCTGTAATTAGTGGGCAATTCTGAATGGTTCAGTCTCCAAGGAAGTCGCACCCAGTATTGTCCAGATTCAAATTTTACATCTCTCAGGTATTGCTCCTGAGTAAAAGAATCGTCTGGACTTTCTTCATTTACATTTATTCCAATGCTGTCTAATTCCCACAATTTATGCACTGGCTCAACACCATCCTCTATGGAAGAATTATACTGGGGTACGATTTCATGAGTAAGACACATAGTTATGGTATTTGTAATTTCCTCTAGTCATGAATTATTATTGTGAGGAATCCTACCATACATTAATGGCCTACTGCAGTCTTCAAAAGGGTGACACCACATTTCTTTACCATACCCTTTACAAAGGAGGCATAATAGTCACTACCTATCAAAATATTTATTGGGCCTACAGAATCATCACTTACACCAGAAGGTGCTAAATTTACATTATGTGAAAGTCTTTCTGTAGCTTTACTAAGCCCTACTGTAGATATTTTCTCTGGAAGTCTATCTACAATTACTGCATTAACACGTTTTTTCTCATTGCCCAACCTGACAGTTACATAAACAGTGTCATATAATTGAGCCCTTTTATCTGAGAGAAAACCAGATAATTTTAGAGTTGTAGGATCTCCCATCTGTACTCTCATACCATCAAGACATTTACGTTTTATGAAAGTACGCTGGGATCCATGGTCCTATAATGCTTTTGCATTTTTTTATTTATGCCTTTTATCATCAATTTTTACCTGTAACACAGGTAAGGCTACTTCAGCAAAACCATCATTATTAACATTAGCAGCAATTTTTACATTAGCCACTGTTGTGTCAGGATTGTCAACATTATCATTATTATCAACATTGTCATATAGACCCTTACACATGACTATATGGTGTCTTCCTTTGTGACATTGATAACAGTTGTTTAATTTGGCATGACAATCCTTTACATTGTGATTACCCAAACACCTGATACATCTGTCAAGTTCTTCCAATCTTTCAACTTTATCATTCCATGAATTGTATGCATTGCAATTCTTAGAAAAATGAGTACCCTTGCAGAAGAGACAATCTCTCTTTTCTTTGACTGGTTTCTTATTAACTGGGCCACTCTTAGGAGGGTACTTATTCTTCTTACCTTGTGGAGAATCATTATTTCTGATTCCTGCTACTTGATATGCACCTATGCAACTATTTTTAGAAAATGAATTTTGATTATTAACGTTCGGATAATTTTTCCCTTTGTGAAACTTGACAGATACCTCAGAGTTATTATGTGTTGCATCTTTAAAATGAGTTGGTTGGCTGGTCTGCAACTGAACAATTAATTCTTGTAGACCTAGTCTTATTTCCTGCAGACCAAAATAACCCTTGTGATACTTGTTCGAGACCCATTCAAGTGTTTTACAGCTTAATTTATTCTGTACTATGGCACTCAATAACCAGTCTGATTCCTTCAGATTATATTTATTACTTAAAGTTTTGAGAGTGCTCTCCAGTTTAACTCTAAACTGCTGTAAACCTCTGTAAGTGTGATCTGGAGATTTTAAATTAACAATGATATTCACTAGATCCAACCTACTTTGTTCTATATTACCATAAGTGACTTTCAACAAGTCAACTGCTTCCTTTTAAGAGTCATCTACATTGGGAAAGGCTTGTATGAGTATGTGAGCATCTCCTCTTACCTGTCCTTTGAGGTAAAATAATTTAGTTACACAGGCTAGGTCACTCCTGTCATGCACAGCTGCTTTAAAAATTTACCAAAATTCCTCCCAATTTTCTCCAGGATTAAATACAGGTAAACATAACTCTATGAGTTTTGGCAAAGACATCTTATTTGTTGGAGCAGACTGATTAATTGCCTGGTTTACACATTTTAATTTATTCAAGGCCTGACTTTTACAAGAAAGAATCTTTTTCTCTAATTCATAATACTGATTAATCATGAGATCTACTTCAGTCTCATCTACACATTTTACTAACAAATCTCCTTCATATTTGTTGTAATATAATTTGTTTGAAATTTGGTCATGGTCATGGACCGGGCCGCGGGGGCGTTGATCCCCGGAATAACCTCCAGGTAACCTCCAGGTAACCCAAAGCATCTAAATACAATTTTAAATTATCAGTATTCACAGTTTCTTGATTCATTAATTCCAAACATTTATTGTATGCTTTTGTTACATGCCTTTTTCTAGCTTGCAGTGATGCTTCTTTTGCTCTATATTCCATATGTTTGTCTTCTACATTAATTTCCTCATTTTCAGCCATGATGCAATGTATTAAATTCAACTTAATTAATAACACTGATTACAACTTACAACAGATACAACTTACCTTTGAATAAATCCTAGCTACTTGAGCTTAGCAATTACATGTAAGAAAATTATAATATAAATTTTAAATGTACATTAATACAAACAAACCTTTAGCCAGACTTGGCTTATCAAAATTAATATTATACAAATTAATATAAATCCTTGCCAGAATTTGGCATAGCAAACTTAATATTATACACAATATAATCTTTCACCACACTTGGCTTATCCAAATATTGTAATAATTATAATCCACTACATATTAAGTAAACTTGCGAACTTAACATTCTCCTCCTTCTGTCATTTCACATATAATTATTAAGTAATTAACTAATTAATGACTTCACTAATTACCTCCGGTTCAAGAAGGACAAACGGGCAAATTAAATGTGGAAAATTGCATTTATCTGAATGTATCATTATGTACATAACAGTAAATGAACAAAGATAATTATTTATCAGTTAGACAAGTAGGAATTTGGGACACCTAGGTCACAAAAAATGTCCCCCTTCGATACCTACCACTGTCACATCCACAAGTTGATCTGGACCTATTAATTACAAATGAAATATGCATCACCAGAAATGCTGGTAAATGTATAAATTTGTGGACTGTATATTAAATTAATAAAGGATTATATATATATATATATATATATATATATATATATATATATATATATATATATATATATATATATATATATATATATATATATACATTTACATAACAGAAGGAGAATATCTTAAAATCACTCACCAATTTGACTGGAGATTAAGGTGTATCATACTCAGGAAACCTCACTGTCTATCTATGAAAATAACACTGGCCAGAGTTATAACATAAGACTTAACTGAGGTTCCTGGAGCTGTCCAGTCGACTGATATCTCAATTTATGCAGGAATGCATATCCAACAATTTCGTCTCCTATTTGAGAGGTGTCAACCCAATTTTACCTCTAGAGCATGAAAATTCTTCACATTATTAACTAACGTCTGTTACTCAATTCAAAACAACAATGGCGAGTCTTGTCTGCGCAGGCGCAGGCTTCCCATTTTCGATAACATAATTTTTATTAAATACAGTATGGCCATCTATATACATATAACTACTGTATTTCTGGAAAATATATACAGTATTTTCCACAATTTCCATCGTGTCAAACACTGCAGTAGAAATGGATTCTTCACACAGAGAATACCTGGACGTTCTTTTAAAAGCTTACTCACTTCGCAACAGATACAATTTTCTTTGTGATTGCATCCAAGAAATGGTCTTACCATGATCTACTCCTCCTCAAATTGCCAACATCAAACCACCTTCTCCGCTACAGCTCGGACCTACCTTGAAGAGTGTGCAGATGACTTAAACAATGCTACAAATGAAGCTTTTCTCCAAGCCAGAACACTAGGCACAACACTCCGGGGCAACATGAACAGACGCACCGCCGAAATCATTCGCAGCAGAGTTACCACAGCGAATGTTCAACAGAAGATCAGATTTACTAGGAAACTACAAACACTCTGCGATAATAGTAATTGGAAAAGTTTAGGAAGGCCTGAAATTATTCAAAATCTTTCACCTCGTCCACTGTCAACCATGGAAACTGAAACCCTCAGCTTAAGCCTCAAATTCGCAACAGGAATTACGAAACCAAAACAAGACCTCAATTTCATCGCCTAAAACTACAGACACAATGACTCCGACTTCCAAAAAGGTTATCTTCAAGGCATCATCTCAGCAGCCATTTCAACACGCAGCTCCCCAGTCATACCTCGACGTTACATCAATGCACTCTAAGGTTTAGCAGAAGACACGACCATCAGGGTCACCACCGCTGATAAAGGAGGT
Source organism: Cherax quadricarinatus (assembly GCF_038502225.1). Taxonomy (NCBI): domain Eukaryota; kingdom Metazoa; phylum Arthropoda; class Malacostraca; order Decapoda; family Parastacidae; genus Cherax; species Cherax quadricarinatus. The sequence continues at coordinate 64,670,535 of NC_091297.1, read as the reverse complement.
GGTGTTATCATGAACACTGACGATTACAGGAACAAAATGCTCAATCTACTTAATGACCCAGATACCTACAAACCTCTCACAACTAACCAAGTGGACAACATTACTAAAACTTTTCTTCAAAGTACTCGCCGCATTCTGAGGGGCTCAGAACAAGGGAAGAAACTTATGTACACCATGCCCAGCAACCCCAGACCTGCCAGAATGTACTGCCTGCCAAAAACTCACAAGCCTGGTATCCCGCTGAGGCCCATATCCTCGGGAATAGGCAGTGCTCCCCACCAACTCTCAGGAATTCTCGCAAAACGCCTCTCTAAACTCTTGGGCACTATCAGTCCATCACATCTCAAACACTCGGGTGATCTTCTCAATCGCATTCGCAACCTCAACATCAGGAACAAGATACGCATTTTGTGTGCTATTACACCATTGCCGAGGCAATTCGTAGCCATCTTGAAAAACATAAATTGATCAACAAATCTCAGCACGGTTATACAAAAGGGCGTTCCTGCTTTACGAATTTATTTAACGTTTTTCACTAAGGTTTTTGAGGAGGTAGATCATGGTAATGAATATGATGTTGTGTATGTGGACTTCAGTAAGGCTTTTGACAGGATCCCACATCAGAGACTTGAGGAAAATTAAGGCAAATGGAATAGGAGAAATTTTTTCCTGGATGGAGGCATGGTTAACAGATAGGCAGCAGAGAGCTTGCATAAATGGGGAGAAATCAGAGTGGGGGAGCGTCACGAGCGGTGTTCCACAGGGGGTCAGTGATGGGCTCCTTGTTGTTCACAATCTACATGAACGACATAGATGAGGGAATAAATAGCGACATAAGCGCAAACAGGCCTTCGAATTCATTCTGACGAGGATATTAGAGCACTCCAGAAAGATTTGAATAGACTGATACAGTGATCGGAGAAGTGGAAGATGCAGTTTAATATAGACAAATGCAAAGTTCTACACATTGGACAGGAAAATAACCATGCCGCTTATGAATTAAATAATGTAGATCTTAATATTACTGATTGCGAAAAGGATTTGGAAGTTCTGGTTAACAGTAATCTAAATCCAAGACAACAGTGCATAAGTATTTGTAATAAAGCAAACAGAATCCTTGGCTTCATATCAAGAAGCATAAATAATAGAAGTCCTCAGGTTGTTCTTCAACTCTATGGTTAGGCCTCATTTAGATTATACTGCATATTTTTGGTCACTGTATTATAGAATGGATATAAATGCTCTGGAAAACGTTCAAAGGAGGATGACAAAGTTGATCCCATGTATCGGAAATCTTCCCTATGAGGATAGACTGAGGGCCCTGAATCTGTACTCTCTAGAAAGGCATAGAATTAGGGAGGATATGATTGGGGTGTATAAATGGAAAACAGGAATAAATAAAGGGGATGAAAATAGCTTGCTAAAAAATCTAGCCAAGATAGGACTCGCAGCAATGGTTTGAAGTTGGAAAAATTCGGATTCAGGAAGGATATAGGTAAGCACTGGTTTGGTAATAGAGTTGTGGATGAGTGGAACAAACTCCCGAGTACAGTTATAGAGGCTTAAACGTTGTGTAGTTTTAAAATTATGTTAGATAAATACATAAGTGGGTGTGAGTCGGACCTGACTAGCTTGTGCTAGTTGGTCTGATGCCGTGCTCCTTCCTGAAGTGAATATGACCTGACCTGACTGGGTTGGGTCATTGGCTTGAGCCGGTGGAAGACTTGGACCTTCCTCGCATAGGCTAGTAGGCCTGTTGCAGTGTTCCTTAAGTTCTTATATATATATATATATATATATATATATATATATATATATATATATATATATATATATATATATATAGTGTTTGCATATGTGCGTGCGAGTATGTGTGCATATATATGTATGCATATGCATACGTGTGCTTTTGCTTGCGTGTGTGGACACGTGTACTTGTAAATGAATACGTATGCATGCTTGTGGATGATAAAATGAGACTAGAGGTTAACCCTGTGAAAAACTTATGAAACAGACGCTTGGCGAAACTTGACGGGTGATTCCCCTAGAACTGTGTAGTGGGAAACCATTCAACGTCTTTGAGAAAGGTTTCCAGGGATGCTGGTCTTCCATTTACATTACGGTAACCAGTTGACCGATCTTGATGAAATTCGCACAAGTTATCTCCTACGAAGGGACATATAGTAGATCCAACGCATTGTAAACTTTGAAACCTCTGGCCTCGTTCACCTTAGAGTCATTTAGAATCCCTTTAGTCTCACTAGAAATCAATTAGAATTCATTGAAATTATCACCTAGAAATCACTGAGGATTACCTAGTCTTACCACCCAGAAATCGTTTACAAACCCACACAATATCAGACATCTCTTTGTAAGACACTTGTTGGTTACTCAAAAAGAGATTTATCTCGTCCAGACATTTAACAAATCGTTTCAACACAAAACCTGGACTAAGCCAACGAACATTATTGTACATTGTTAGTCCTTCGTACACCGAATCCACCTCCTTCAATATATTCTGAAATTATTTTATTCACATCACATGCAGAAATGCAATTAACAATCTTGGTGACTCATTGTATCACTTCTTGAAGTTCTCTAGACCAGCTTTTGCACATAAAGTCTCGTGTAGGATACAATGAAAGGCTATGGATGACCAACATCTCTTACAAACAGATTTACAAATCCTGCTTCCTTATAAATCAAGTTGGGTGCACCATCTGTTGTAACCTTACCAATCATGCTGGGTGCACCATCTGTTGTAACCTTACTAGTCATGTTGGGTGCACCATCTGTTGTAACCTTACCAATCATGCTGGGTGCACCTTCTGTTGTAACCTTACCAATCATGCTGGGTGCACCTTCTGTTGTAACCTTACCAATCATGCTGGGTGCACCTTCTGTTGTAACCTTACCAATCATGCTGGGTGCACCTTCTGTTGTAACCTTACCAGTCATGTTGGGTGCACCTTGTGTTGTAACCTTACCAATCATGCTGGTGCACCATCTGTTGTAACCTTACCAATCATGCTGGTGCACCATCTGTTGTAACCTTACCAGTCATGCTGGGTGCACCATCTGTTGTAACCTTACCAATCATGCTGGTGCACCATCTGTCGTAACCTTACCAATCATGCGGGGTGCACCATCTGTTGTAACCTTACCAATCATGCTGGGTGCACCATCTGTTGTAACCTTACCAATCATGCTGGTGCACCATCTGTTGTAACCTTACCAGTCATGCTGGTGCACCATCTGTTGTAACCTTACCAATCATGCTGGGTGCACCATCTGTTGTAACCTTACCAATCATGCTGGTGCACCATCTGTTGTAACCTTACCAATCATTCTGGGTGCACCATCTGTTGTAACCTTACCAATCATGCTGGTGCACCATCTGTTGTAACCTTACCAATCATACTGATACACCATCTGTTGTAACCTTACCAATCATGCTGGGTGCACCATCTGTTGTAACCTTACCAATCATGCTGGTGCACCATCTGTTGTAACCTTACCAGTCATGCTGGGTGCACCATCTGTTGTAACCTTACCAATCATGCTGGTGCACCATCTGTTGTAACCTTACCAATCATGCTGGGTGCACCATCTGTTGTAACCTTACCAATCATGCTGGTGCACCATCTGTTGTAACCTTACCAATCATGCTGGGTGCACCATCTGTTGTAACCTTACCAGTCATGTTGGGTGCACCATCTGTTGTAACCTTACCAATCATGCTGGTGCACCAACTGTTGTAACCTTACCAATCATGCTGGGTGCACCATCTGTTGTAACCTTACCAATCATGCTGGGTGCACCATCTGTTGTAACCTTACCAATCATGCTGGTGCACCATCTGTTGTAACCTTACCAACCATGTTGGGTGCACCATCTGTTGTAACCTTAACAATCATGCTGGTGCACCATCTGTTGTAACCTTACCAATCATGTTGGGTGCACCATCTGTTGTAACCTTACCAATCATGCTGGGTGCACCATCTGTTGTAACCTTACCAATCATGTTGGGTGCACCATCTGTTGTAACCTTACCAATCATGCTGGGTGCACCGTCTGTTGTAACCTTACCAGTCATGCTGGGTGCACCATCTGTTGTAACCTTAACAATCATGCTGGTGCACCATCTGTTGTAACCTTACCAATCATGTTGGGTGCACCATCTGTTGTAACCTTACCAATCATGCTGGGTGCACCATCTGTTGTAGCCTTACCAATCATGTTGGGTGCACCAACTGTTGTAACCTTACCAGTCATGTTGGGTGCACCATCTGTTGTAACCTTACCAATCATGTTGGGTGCACCATCTGTTGTAACCTTACCAATCATGCTGGTGCACCATCTGTTGTAACCCTACCAATCATGCTGGTGCACCATCTGTTGTAACCTTACCAATCATGTTGGGTGCACCATCTGTTGTAACCTTACCAATCATGCTGGTGCACCATCTGTTGTAACCTTACCAATCATGCTGGGTGCACCATCTGTTGTAACCTTACCAATCATGCTGGGTGCACCATCTGTTGTAACCTTACCAGTCATGTTGGGTGCACCATCTGTTGTAACCTTACCAATCATGCTGGTGCACCATCTGTTGTAACCTTACTAATCATGCTGGGTGCACCATCTGTTGTAACCTTACCAATCATGCTGGGTGCACCATCTGTTGTAACCTTACCAGTCATGCTGGGTGCACCATCTGTTGTAACCTTAACAATAATGCTGGTGCACCATCTGTTGTAACCATACCAATCATGCTGGGTGTACTATCTGTTGTAACCTTACCAATCATGCTGGTGCACCATCTGTTGTAACCTTACCAATCATGCTGGGTGCACCATCTGTTGTAACCTTACCAGTCATGTTGGGTGCACCATCTGTTGTAACCTTACCAATCATGCTGGTGCACCATCTGTTGTAACCTTACTAATCATGCTGGGTGCACCATCTGTTGTAACCTTACCAATCATGCTGGGTGCACCATCTGTTGTAACCTTACCAGTCATGCTGGGTGCACCATCTGTTGTAACCTTAACAATAATGCTGGTGCACCATCTGTTGTAACCATACCAATCATGCTGGGTGTACTATCTGTTGTAACCTTACCAATCATGCTGGTGCACCATCTGTTGTAACCTTACCAATCATGTTGGGTGCACCATCTGTTGTAACCTTACCAATCATGATTGGTGCACTGTTGTAACCTTACCAATCATACTGATACACCATCTGCTGTAACCTTACCAATCATGCTGGTGCACCATCTGTTGTAACCTTACCAATCATGCTGTGTGCACCATCTGTTGTAACCTTACCAACCATGCTGGTGCACCATCTGTTGTAACCTTACCAATCATGCTGGGTACACCATCTGTTGTAACCATACCAATCATGCTGGTGCACCATCTGTTGTAACCTTACCAATCATGCTGGTGCACCATCTGTTGAAACCTTACCAATCATGCTGGTGCACCATCTGTTGTAACCATACCAATCATGCTGTGTGAACCATCTGTTGTAACCTTACCAATCATGCTGGTGCACCATCTGTTGTAACCATACCAATCATGTTGGGTGCACCATTTGTTGTATCCTTACCAATCATGCTGGTGCACCATCTGTTGTAACCTTACTAATCATACTGGTGCACCATCTGTTGTAACCTTACCAATCATGTTGGGTGCGCCATCTTTTGTAAACTTACCAATCATGCTGGGTGCACCATCTGTTGTAACCTTACCAATCATGCTGGGTGCACTATCTGTTGTAACCTTACCAATCATGCTGGGTGCACCATCTGTTGTAACCTTACCAATCATGCTTGGTGCACCATCTGTTGTAACCTTACCAATCATGTTGGGTGCACCATCTATTGTAACCTTACCAATCATGCTGGTGCACCATCTATTGTAACTTTACCAATCATGCTGGCGCACCATCTGTTGTAACCTTACCAATCATGCTGTGTGCACCATCTGTTGTAACCTTACCAATCATGCTGGTGCACCATCTGTTGTAACCTTACCAATCATGTTGGGTGCACCATCTGTTGTAGCCTTACCAATCATGCTGGTGCACCATCTGTTGTAACCTTACTAATCATACTGGTGCACCATCTGTTGTAACCTTACCAATCATGTTGGGTGCACCATCTGTTGTAACTTTATCAATTATGTTGGGTGCACCATCTGTTGTAACCTTACCAATCATGTTGGGTGCACCATCTGTTGTAACCTTACCAATCATGTTGGGTGCACCATCTGTTGTAACCTTACCAATCATGTTGGGTGCACCATCTGTTGTAACCTTACCAATCATGTTGGGTGCACCATCTGTTGTAACCTTACCAATCATGCTGGTGCACTATCTGTTGTAACCTTACCAATCATGTTGGGTGCACCATCTGTTGTAACCTTACAAATCATGTTGGGTGCACCATCTGTTGTAACCTTACCAATCATGCTGGTGCACCATCTGTTGTAACCTTACCAATCATGCTGGTGCACCATCTGTTCTAACCTTACCAATCATGTTGGGTGCACCATCTGTTGTAACCTTACCAATCATGCAGGTGCACCATCTGTTGTAACCTTACCAATCATGTTGGGTGCACCATCTGTTGTAACCTTACCAATCATGTTGGGTGCACCATCTGTTGTAACCTTACCAATCATGTTGGGTGCACCATCTGTTGTAACCTTACCAATCATGTTGGGTGCACCATCTGTTGTAACCTTACCAATCATGCTGGTGCACCATCTGTTGTAACCTTACCAATCATGTTGGGTGCACCATCTGTTGTAACCTTACCAATCATGCTGGTGCACCATCTGTTGTAACCTTACCAATCATGCTGGTGCACCATCTGTTGTAACCTTACCAATCATGCTGGTGCACCATCTGTTGCAACCTTACCAATTATGCTGGTGCACCATCTGTTGTAACCTTACCAATCATGCTGGTGCACCATCTGTTGTAACCCTACCAATCATGCTGGTGCACCATCTGTTGTAACCTTACCAATCATGTTGGGTGCACCATCTGTTGTAACCTTACCAATCATGCTGGTGCACCATCAGTTGTAACCTTACCAATCATGCTGGTGCACAATCTGTTGTAACCTTACCAATCATGCTGGTGCACCATCTGTTGTAACCTTACCAATCATGCTGGTGCACCATCTGTTGTAACCTTACCAATCATGCTGGTGCACCATCTGTTGTAACCTTACCAATCATGCTGGTGCACCATCTGTTGTAACCTTACCAATCATGCTGTGTGCACCATCTGTTGTAACCTTACCAATCATGCTGGTGCACCATCTGTTGTAACCTTACCAATCATGCTGGTGCACCATCTGTTGTAACCTTACCAATCATGCTGGGTGCACCATCTGTTGTAACCCTACCAATCATGCTGGTGAACCATCTGTTGTAACCTTACCAATCATGCTGGTGCACCATCTGTTGTAACCTTACCAATCATGCTGGGTGCACAATCTGTTGTAACCTTACCAACCATGCTGGTGCACCATATGTTGTAACCTTACCAATCATGCTGGTGCACCATCTGTTGTAACCTTACCAATCATGCTGGTGCACCATCTGTTGTAACCTTACCAATCATGCTGGTGCACCATCTGTTGTAACCTTACCAACCATGCTGGTGCACCATATGTTGTAACCCTACCAATCATGCTGGTGCACCATCTGTTGCAACCTTACCAATCATGCTGGTGCACCATCTGTTGTAACCTTACCAATCATGCTGGTGCACCATCTGTTGTAACCTTACCAATCATGCTGGTGCACCATCTGTTGTAACCTAACCAATCATGCTGGTGCACCATCTGTTGTAACCTTACCAATCATGCTGGTGCACCATTTGTTGTAACCTTACCAATCATGCTGGTGCACCATCTGTTGTAACCTTACCAATCATGCTGGTGCACTATCT